>NW_026043521.1:0-37610 GCF_023856365.1 Brienomyrus brachyistius
ATATATATATAAAATAATTGTCACACAACCTGGGTGACATGCCTTGCCTGCTCACCCAATTTTAGTGCAACTTAGTTATCCATAATGACCAACTAGTCTCGATACACCCATATATATATATATATATGTACATATATATAGTTTTTTTATTAGCAATAGAAAAGAAAAATAACGCAGTTCTCCGTAAAGGAGGGATGGTGGATGGAATATATATATATATATATATATATATATATATATATATATATATATATATATATATATACATTTATATAAAATAATTGTCACACAACCTGGGTGACATGCCTTGCCTGCTCACCCAATTTTAGTGCACTTTAGTTATCCATACTGACCATCTAGTCTCGACACACCCATATATATATATATATATATATATATATATATATGTATATATATATAGATATTTTTTCTTTTTCTTGTGTTTTTTTTTCGCAATGGATATTAAAAATAAAGCAGTCCTCCGTAAAGGAGGGATGGTGGATGGAATATATATATAAAATAATTGTCACACAACCGGGGTGACATGCCTTGCCTGCTCACCCAATTTTAGTGCACCTTAGTTATTCATAATGACCATCTAGTCTCGATACACCCATAAATATATATGTATATATATATAGTTTTTTTATTAGCAATAGAAAAGAAAAATAACGCAGTTCTCCGTAAAGGAGGGATGGTGGATGGAATATATATATATATATATACATTTATATAAAATAATTGTCACACAACCTGGGTGACATGCCTTGCCTGCTCACCCAATTTTAGTGCACTTTAGTTATCCATAATGACCATCTAGTCTCGATACACCCATGAATATATATGTATATATATAATATATATATATATATATATATATATATATATATAGTTTTTCTGTTTTTTTTTTGCAATAGACAATAAAAATAACGCAGTTCTCCGTAAAGGAGGGATGGTGGATGGAATATGTATATGCATATATATAAAATAATTGTCACACAACCTGGGTGACATGCCTTGCCTGCTCACCCAATTTTAGTGCACCTCAGTTATCCATACTGACCATCTAGTCTCGACACACCCATATATATATATATATATATATATATATATATATATATATGTATATATAGATATTTTTTCTTTTTCTTGTGTTTTTTTTTCGCAATGGATATTAAAAATAAAGCAGTCCTCCGTAAAGGAGGGGTGGTGGAGGGAATATATATATACATTTATATAAAATAATTGTCACACAACTGGGGAGACATGCCTTGCCTGCTCACCCAATTTTAGTGCACCTTAGTTATCCATAATGACCAACTAGTCTCGATACACCCATAAATATATATATATATATGTACATATATATAGTTTTTTTATTAGCAATAGAAAAGAAAAATAACGCAGTTCTCCGTAAAGGAGGGATGGTGGATGGAATATATACATACATATATATAAAATAATTGTCACACAACCTGGGTGACATGCCTTGCCTGCTCACCCAATTTTAGTGCAACTTAGTTATCCATAATGACCAACTAGTCTCGATACACCCATAAATATATATGTATATATATAGTTTTTTTTTTTTCGCAATGGACAATAAAAATAACGCAGTTCTCCGTAAAGGAGGGATGGTGGATGGAATATATATATAAAATAATTGTCACACAACCGGGGTGACATGCCTTGCCTGCTCACCCAATTTTAGTGCACCTTAGTTATTCATAATGACCATCTAGTCTCGATACACCCATAAATATATATGTATATATATGTATTGTTTTTTTTTTTTTTTTTTTTTGCAATAGACAATAAAAATAGCGCAGTTCTCCATAAAGGAGGGATGGTGGATGGAATATATATATACATATATATAAAATAATTGTCACACAACCTGGGTGACATGCCTTGCCTGCTCACCCAATTTTAGTGCAACTTAGTTATCCATAATGACCAACTAGTCTCGATACACCCATATATATATATATATATATATGTACATATATATAGTTTTTTTATTAGCAATAGAAAAGAAAAATAACACAGTTCTCCGTAAAGGAGGGATGGTGGATGGAATATATATATATATATATATATATATATATATATATATATATATATATATATATATATATACATTTATATAAAATAATTGTCACACAACCTGGGTGACATGCCTTGCCTGCTCACCCAATTTTAGTGCACTTTAGTTATCCATACTGACCATCTAGTCTCGACACACCCATATATATATATATATATATATATATGTATATATATAGATATTTTTTCTTTTTCTTGTGTTTTTTTTTCGCAATGGATATTAAAAATAAAGCAGTCCTCCGTAAAGGAGGGATGGTGGATGGAATATATATATAAAATAATTGTCACACAACCGGGGTGACATGCCTTGCCTGCTCACCCAATTTTAGTGCACCTTAGTTATTCATAATGACCATCTAGTCTCGATACACCCATAAATATATATGTATATATATATAGTTTTTTTATTAGCAATAAAAAAGAAAAATAACGCAGTTCTCCGTAAAGGAGGGATGGTGGATGGAATATATATATATATATATATATATATATATATATATATATATAATTTATATAAAATAATTGTCACACAACCTGGGTGACATGCCTTGCCTGCTCACCCAATTTTAGTGCACTTTAGTTATCCAGAATGACCATCTAGTCTCGATACACCCATGAATATATATGTATATATATATATATATATATATATATATATATATATATAGTTTTTCTGTTTTTTTTTTGCAATAGACAATAAAAATAACGCAGTTCTCCATAAAGGAGGGATGGTGGATGGAATATGTATATGCATATATATAAAATAATTGTCACACAACCTGGGTGACATGCCTTGCCTGCTCACCCAATTTTAGTGCACCTTAGTTATCCATACTGACCATCTAGTCTCGATACACCCATATATATATATATATATATATATATATATATATATATATATATATACATGTACATATATATAGTTTTTTTATTAGCAATAGAAAAGAAAAATAACGCAGTTCTCCGTAAAGGAGGGATGGTGGATGGAATATATATATATATATATACATTTATATAAAATAATTGTCACACAACCTGGGTGACATGCCTTGCCTGCTCACCCAGTTTTAGTGCACCTTAGTTATCCATAATGACCATCTAGTCTCGATACACCCATAAATATATATGTATATATATATATATATATATATATAGTTTTTTTATTTTTTTCGTAATGGACAATAAAAATAACGCAGTTCTCTGTAAAGGAGGGATGGTGGATGGAATATATATATACATATATACATTTATATAAAATAATTGTCACACAACCTGGGTGACATGCCTTGCCTGCTCACCCAGTTTTAGTGCACCTTAGTTATCCATACTGACCATCTAGTCTCGATACACCCATAAATATATATACTGAACAAAAATATAAACGCAACACTCTTGTTTCTGCTCCCATTTTTCATGAGATGGACTTAAAGACCTACAATTCATTCCAGATACACAATATTACCATTTCTCTCAAACATTTCTCACAAATCAGTCTAAATGTGTGATAGTGAGCACTTCTGCTTTGCTGAGATAATCCATCCCACCTCACAGGTGTGCCACATCAAGATGCTGATCTGACATCATGGGTAGTGCACAGGTGTACCTTATACTGCCCACAATAAATGGCCACCCTGGAATGTGCAGTTTTTTGCTTTATTGGGGGTCTGGGGACTCAGAACCGGTCAGTATCTGGTGTGACCACCATTTGCCTCATACAATGCAACACATCTTCTTCGCATAGAGTTTATCAGATTGTCAATTGTGGCCTGTGGAATGTTGGTCCACTCCTCTTCAATGGCTGTGCGAAGTTGTTGGATATTAGTGGGAACTGGTACACGCTGTCGTATACGCCGGTCAAGCACATCCCAAACATGCTCAACGGGTGACATGTCCGGTGAGTATGCTGGCCATGCAAGAACTGGGACATTTTCAGCTTCCAAGAACTGTGTACAGATCCTTGCAACATGGGGCCGTGCATCATCTGTCTGAGTGGCTGGTCTCAGACGATCTTGGAGGTGAACCTGCTGGATGTGGAGGTCCTGGGCTGGTGTGGTTACACGTGGTCTGCGGTTGTGAGGCCGGTTGGATGTACTGCCATATTCTCTGAAACGCCTTTGGAGACGGCTTATGGTTGAGAAATGAACATTCAATGCACGAGCAACAGATCTGGTTGACATTCCTGCTGTCAGCATGCCAATTGCACGCTCCCTCAATGCTTGTGGCATCTGTGGCATTTTGCTGTGAGACAAAACTGCACATTCCAGGGTGGCCTTTTATTGTGGGCAGTATAAGGTACACCTGTGCACTACCCATGATGTCAGATCAGCATCTTGATGTGGCACACCTGTGAGGTGGGATGGATTATCTCAGCAAAGCAGAAGTGCTCACTATCACACATTTAGACTGATTTGTGAGAAATGTTTGAGAGAAATGGTAATATTGTGTATCTGGAATGAATTGTAGATCTTTAAGTCCATCTCATGAAAAATGGGAGCAAAAACAAAAGTGTTGCGTTTATATTTTTGTTCAGTGTATGTATATGTATACATATAGTTTTTTTTGTGTTTGTGAAAACGGGTCTTTAATCGGGGAAACGGAGCGGGTAGAGCAGGACGGAACGCAGGCATTGACAAACTACAATGACGGACAGGGCAAACAGGTAAGACCAGGACTTAAAATAGGTCATGACTAATCAAAGTAATCGGGCAAAGCAGGAGACGATCAGGGAAGCACACGTGGGTAATCAGGGGGCGTGGCACACACGAGGAGCGGACAAGCCGGGCATATATGTATATCTATATAAAACCTCATTAATGAGGGACAGGGAACAGAACGGACAGACAGAACTGGCACAGGGGAAGGAGCCAGGACAAGACTTGACATAAGACAGGAAAGGCAGAGAAACAGATCAGAAAGGGGGACACGGAGGGAACAGGCAGGACAAAAGGACCGGGAGTGAACGAAGGGAACATCGGGGAAAGAGGAGCAGAAGCCAGAGGGACGAGGGACAAAGAGAGGAGGGACAGAGACAGGAGGAACAAAGCGAGGGGGAGCAGAGGCAGGAGGGACAAAGACGGGAGGCCAGGGAGAGAAGGAGGGGGAACCAAGAGGAGCCCGAGGGAGACCCAGCGGGCGACGGGAGGCAGCCGGAAGGGCTGCAGGCGGCCGGGAGGCCGGAGCCGGAGGGGCCGAGGAGACGGGGTGAGGGACAGACGCAGGGACGAAGGAGGGAGTCGGAGGGGAGACCAGGGAAGGGGACGAAGGAGCTGGAAGGGACCCTGGCGAGGGCAAGGAGAGAGGGGGAGCCGCAGCAGACGGCGACGTCCTCCGACACGCCAGAGCGGGAGGACCAGCAGGCGAATGAGGAGCCGCCGTCGGGGGGCCCGCAGGCAACCGATAAGACGCCGGAGGAGGGACCGAGGCAGGGCGACGAGGCCGCGGAGGGGGACCCGCAGACGACAGCCGACCCGGAGGGCCAGGACCCGCAGGTGCCGACCAAGCCCTAGCGCCGGCGAGGGAGGGCGAGCCAGGGGGCTGGGCGGGTGGGACCCCAGCCGTGCGTCTGTGTCCTCTCCCCTTATGGGACACAGACATAAGGACCTGCGGCCGGGGTCGGGCTCGTCGGGGTGAGGGTACCAGAGTCACAGGGGGAGAAGGGACTGGAGTGGGGCCAGGGACTGGAGCTGCAGGCTGCAGAGGGGGCGCCTGCCCGGGAGCTGCAGGCAGGGAAAGCGCCTCGGACGTGGGCGCGGTAGCTGCAGGCAGCGGAGACGGCTGCTCGGGCTCTGGGGCCGCAGGGGGCACTTATTTTATTATATAAAATAAGTGTCACACAACCGGGGTGACATGCCTTGCCTGCTTGTGGGATGAGGAAGACTCAGGGACTGGAAATGGGATTAAAACTGAAGATGTGCTCATTCCTTTGTGTATTTACAAATTTTCCTTCCGTCAGACATGAGGAGTTTGCTGCTATATTTGGCACTAATAGAGATTCTGATGCTGCTATTTTTATTGTCTATTAGTTTGTTATTATTTACAAGTTCTGTTGTGTTTTTGCATTTTTCTCTTCTGGTTAATTAACTGCTGTCTGTTTGCTGTGAAGTATGAGTGTGGTGAGTAAGACTCAGGGACTGGAAGTGGGATTACAACTAAAGATAACATGCTTATTCCTTTTTGTATTGTTTACAAATTTCCTTCCGTCAAACATGAGGAGTTTGCTGCTATATTGTGCACTAACAGAGATTCTGATGCTGCTATTTTTATTGTTTATAAATGTGTTATTGTTTCCAAGTTGAGTATTCAATAAATGCTAAATTGAGAAATTTTGTGTATCGTTTGTTATTATTAGTGTGATATTTTACCATGCAAATAGAGGGGAAAACGTCCAATTATCGGCCAAAAAAAATCAGCAGCATATATCGGCCATCGCCTGACCCTTGACTTGAAAAACCCATATCGGTCGACCTCTAGTAACAGTACATTCTGTCCAATTCATCCATCGAGTTAAGTCACACACCCACTTGAGGGGGCACTCCGGCAGACGTGAGGATGGGGATGTTCTTTCCGCTATAACATCCACTGCAGAAGTACATCTCGCTCCTGTTCACAGGGCTTACTTCAATGATGAAGCAGGGCTGGTTGTCTGGACAAGAAGTTGTCCTGC
The DNA here is from genome assembly GCF_023856365.1 of Brienomyrus brachyistius. Taxonomy (NCBI): domain Eukaryota; kingdom Metazoa; phylum Chordata; class Actinopteri; order Osteoglossiformes; family Mormyridae; genus Brienomyrus; species Brienomyrus brachyistius. The sequence goes on from NW_026043521.1 coordinate 6,770, forward strand.
TGCTGGGTCTCGGTGCCGTTTTTCCACCTAAGCTTGAAGGTGGAAATGTGTTCCAACTTGGTCCCTGGGACTGCAGCATAGCCAAACATCGCGAGCAGCGTCGGCCACACCCACCACCAGAACCATCACACCGTCCTATACACATAAAGAAGAACTAAAACATAGAGTGTTGTGACAATCTATGCGTTAATGTTTGGCAGCATAGGTGATTCATTAAAATTATACCGAAGAATGGAAAATGTGATATTTAGAATATTTTTTGCCATTTAGTAGCTAATTTAAGCACTTACCCAATGCCTCAATTTGTTTTAGGTCAGTAATGTCTGAGCCAAAAGAATGAATGTATGAATTTAATACAATTCACCCACTCCCACCCACACACAAATCTGAAATTCAATTTAAGACACTTCTTAAACATTAGTGCATTAACAAAAAAGGAAAATCTTAAGAGATTCAGTAGGATTTTCTATGTTAGACTTAAGCTAATAGTTCAATAGTTTTTACATATTTCAATATACCAATTTGACTTTAATGTTGAAACAGATGCTAAAACATGGAATAATTTCATAACTAGAGAAACATGTTATTCACAAACACTAGCAAAGGTAGCTTATAGTTAAGCTTACTTAAGTCAGCAAGTCAGGCTACAGTGTGTAAGAATAGTCGTAAACGATAATTTGTCTCAGTCTTACATGACAGAATAAGTAAACAGAAAATATAAAATGGCTGAAACAGCGTCATTAACGCCAGCTACAGTAGAGGCGCAGAAAAGGTGTCATGACTGAAGTATTCCCAAACTCTGGAAGACCGTATGCGAGCCTTTTTTGCCGCGTGTTTCTCCAGAGGCTCCGGAGCTCCGCTGGTTGACACAGCCATGTTGGTTCATGTGCAGGGGGACGAGCGGCAAATTTCTTTTTTGCAGGGTGGTAGGTGATGTCTCATTAATATTTATTAATTTACTTACAAAATGGTGCGGCACTGCATCCAAGCCTGCGGCACTCAGAGTCACAAATACAGTGGAAACCATTTGTAGTAATTACGTCTGTCTGGCTGATTTCCAACTAATTGATATTTGTATATTTATTACATGAATATAAGGTAATATAAGGTAATAGAAGAGGTATTTAATGGTTTTCCATCTGAGGAATTTGCAAAAAACTGCAGTGCATGATGGGTCGGACCTAAAGGCTGCCTTAACGTCCTCATCTGTATGACGACATACATCAAGACTAGGAAGGTGCATAATGTTCATGTCTGGTTGCGTTTGTTGGTCCAGAAAGTAATTCAATTTCGCCATGTAGGTTACGTTCTTAAAAACTGCTTGGATATAGCCCGATTATATGCTGTGGGCCTTTTAATTTCTTTGTTTACCAGGTAGGCTACCTTCTTTAAACTGCGTTTTGTTAGACTACATATTTAGGGAGGTCTTTATAAATTTATAGTAGTCTTCATAAATATGTACATAGTTTAGCCTAACCCAGCCACTTAAGGGAGAAAGCCAGCTCAACTAGGTGTCGGTCCCAAGCCCGGATTAATGGGGAGGGTTGGCGTCAAGAAATAAAGAGACTGTATCTTCACTGCATGACTGATGTCAAAATGTGTGAAATATGTGGTTGTATTAATAAATGCATTAAAGTAGGTTAATGATTCTGTGCTGTCTAAATTGTATAGAAAATTTCTACGTATAGCCAAACAAATCTCCTCCTGTTTGAAAAGGCATAGAAAAAGCAATTTAGCCACTAAAACTTTACAGTTTTTGTGAGGGACAGTCGAATTCTCTCGTTTCTCTCGTCAAGTTTTTTTGTGATCCTGCACCTACACTTTGCCGGCCCCAGGAGGATGGGCTCCCCCTTTGAGTTTGGTCCCTCCCAAGGTTTCTTCCTTCTTGGGAGTTTTTCCATGCTATCGGCGCCTATGGCTTACTCACTGGGGGCTTTGGGTGGGCATGATATAAAGCAAAGCATTTTCCCTCCCAGTTTCCTCCTCTGGTCCACATTGCAGGACCATCAGCCATCAGAAACAGCCAGACGGTCTCCTTCAGCTTCTTTAGTGTCCTTGGAAGCCAAGGCAGTTTTAGGTCTGAGAAGAGGTTTATCAGAAGGACACATATTACGTCGTTTGTCCTGAAATGTAACATGGGGAGGAAAAGTTAAGCGGTTTAGTCAGATTGGAGTCGTTTATTCAGCAGTGGCAGCGCCAGTGACTTAATGCTACAGGTGCTATAGGGGAGTGAGATTATTTAGACCGGGTGCTTTAGCTTTTCAGCTTATGTAGATGGTGTATAGAAGCACACAGCACGATAAGCTACAGCATGGATAAAATAGGATAAAATATGAAATTCTAACGTCTAGCTCACAGAGCCTCTATGTGTACTTTGAAGAAAAAATACACTACAAGTATGCTGTAAAAACCGCAAAAATGTCTTACACAATATACAGATTTTACAGATAGTTAAAGAAAAAATGAAACCAATATTTTGGGGGTGCTGTGGGGGTACTATGGTCATTGGAGGAGGAGCTAGAGCCCCCCCCCCCAAGCTTTTCCTTGGTGCTGCCACTGTTGTTCAGATTAAAAGTAACATTGTCATTAATAAACAGTACTCTGATCAAATTTTTGCATGTACAAACACAATCAAAGTTTAACCACATGTTTAGACACAATTCACACACCTGTTACATTTCCATAATGCTAAGACTCTCTACACTTACTTCATCCACTTTCTTGTTTGGTACACAGTCATTTGATGGATGTGTAAGATCATTACCAGACCGTCTGCTGCAAACTCTACAGTTAATGAATGGCTGCAAAAACACACAGACACACAAAAACAGTATTTAAAGAGTGGTGGGCAATAAATACAGTGAGAGAAGGTGTAGTAAAGATATATCTAATGATTTAAGGCAGAGCTGCTGGAGTGCAGGGTTTAATGACACAGAACAATTTTAGAGGAAAGAGCTTCCAAAGCAGGGTCACCATAAGGCTATATTATACAAAGCAAGTTCATCTAAAAGTATGAACAACAAATCCCGTTTAACTGAACACTGCTCTGTATTAAAATACTGTCCTCCGATCAAGCTAAGTGGTCCTGTAGTTCACTATTTAAAGAGGTAAATTTAAAGGGTAATTCACACTGCACATCTACCCTGCTCTGACCAGGTTTAATTACTGGCTTTCTAATTAAAACAAGAGTTAAGTCCTGCCCTTTCACCACAAAACACCACACTGCCATTTAAGGCTGATTTCAACAATGAGTTTTAGTTAACCTGGCTCGATTGAGTTAACTCTGGGTATGTAAAACCCGCTTTGTAGTACAGCCCACAGGTCTTTAAATAAGGCCAGCTAGGGTTCATAGCTCGAAGCATAATCTACAGGTCACCCCTCAGATGATTAGCATTTGCTTCTGCCTGGTAATCCAGCCTTTAAGCCTGTAAACCTACTAAAATTTGAGAATAAGGTGAAGGAACTGGCTCTTTGAGGCCACCTATGTATTTGTTACTTTATTGTTGGCTAACTTTCCCCCGCAGGGCATCAAAAAAGTTAACATGAACCTAAATTAATTTGCTAACTGATATGTCCAATGCTCACAGTCACAGTGACTCTTTACTTACCCTCTTGTCCATGAAAATACAGTCAGCCCGATGGTCTGTTGCAGTTGACTTTGGACATTTTGTTGCTCTCAAGAGAATCTCAATGTCAATGTATTCACTGCTGATCTAAATCACATAAACACGTTATATACAAAATTGCCTACAACTGTTTTAAAGGCAATATAACAAACAATAATCACCCAAAAAATGGCAAACTGTCACAGACTTGACTGCAGCAGATTCAGAGAGAAACTGTGAGAAGGTAAAATTGACCAGGGCTGAGATATACAACCATCACTTTCATTGTGAAGAGACATTAAGCATCATATGCATTGAAATTAAAACATCAAAATCAATGTGATACTCATTAGTTCAGCTTGCAGATGATGAAAGTTTCACACTTTTGTAAACACTTTCTCAGCAGTTACCTTCGGACGGCCCTGGATGTTATAGAAATTCATGTGCTGACGGGTTCCTTGATGAGCATTTTCGACTGCGAGTTTAATGGCCGTCTTGTGAGTGCAGGGAGACTGTGGTAATCTTGCTGGGCCTCTGTGGAGATAAGCAGAGCTCCATAAGCCAAAACCAGAAGCAGCAGGCGGGTCATCTTCCTCTCAGCTTTGAAGGGAGAAGCAGGACTGAGGACACTGATCTGTGGTCCCCTTATCCAGCACGTCCAGGGGCGTGTCCTTCACTCGAAACAAACAGACCTTTGAACAACATTGGAAAACTCTTCAGGATGAATTGAGGCAGGTGGTCAAGTGGGTTTATTGTTATTTCAGCAATATACACAGTACACAGTGAAAGGAAACATTGTTCCTCCTGGACCACGGTGCAACACAAAGAAGAAAAACAGAAACAACACAAGATGACACAAGTGCGGGCAAGATAGAACTATACAGAGTGAAAGGAGCACAAACAGAGGGAGAAAGTGCAAGATAAACACAAGAGCAACAATACAATACTACAGGACAAGACAGCGCAGTCAAGAACACAGAGTGCAGCCAGAGCTAACCTGAATAGGGGCATCAAGGTTGCCAGGCAGGCAGAGAAACAGAAAATAGAGGTCTACTTCACATACAACAACCCACAGTGGGTGTGGCAGGGAATACAACACATTACAAACTTCAAAGGCAACAACACCGTCACTGTTAACAGCAACGCCCTTTTAGCAAAGGAGCTAAACAGCTTCTTTGCTCGTCTGGAGGAACACAGAGCAGACATAGCCACACTGCCCCCTCCCCCAATCTCCAGCACTCACAGACTCCCTCTGCAGGAACACCACGCGAGAAGGCACATTGCATCTCTAGGTGTGTGGAGTTTAAGACAAGGCAAGTGATGCTACGATAATATAATTCCTTGGTAAGACCCCACCTAGAATATTGTGTGCGGGTTTGGTTACCATACCTTAAGAAGGACATTGCTGCCTTGGAAAAGGTGCAACGTAGGGCAACGAGAATGATTCCTGGTCTTAGAGGAATGTCTAATGAGGAGAGGTTAGCTGAGCTGAATCTGTTTAGCCTCGAGCAAAGGAGACTAAGGGGGGACATAATCCAGGTGTTTAAGATTCTAACAGGTCTGGATGCTGTTCAGCCAAATGGCTATTTCAATGTTAGTTTAAATACCAGAACTCGTGGCCATAAGTGGAAATTAGCTGGAGAACATTTTAAAACGAATTTGATGAAGCATTTCTGTACACAGCGTGTAGTTAGAGTATGGAATAGTCTTCCTGTTATTGTAACACAAGCTAAAACCCTGGGTTCTTTTAAATCAGAGCTAGATAAGATTTTTGAGCTATTAGCTAAGTTCTCCTCAAAGGAGCTTGATGGGCCGAATGGCCTCCTCTCATTTGTAAATCTCTTTGGTTCTTATGAGTCAGCTTACAGAGATGAGGTCCAGAAACTGATAGGTTGGAGTTCAGCAAACAATTTGGCACTAAACAGCACAAAGACAAAGGAATCACTGACTTCAGGAAGGATGGAGGCGACACTGGCCTGCCTAGATGGATGGATGGATGTTTTTATTGACATTGTAAGTACAATGAGATTTAGTTTGGAACGCGCCAGCAGCTACACAGTATATTTACAATTATATAGATTGTGAGGCATAAAATAAGGTGTGAGTAATATAACATAACGACATAATATAAGTAATCATTAATTAATCATTACAGATGGTATGAGGTGTGAACCGCTAGGCTGCTATGGCATGTTTGGTATCAAACCGATGGAAAATCACTCCAGTTTCCAAATCTGGTCAGTGGTTACCACGAAAGTGAATATATCAAAAGTTACACCAGCCTAACGAAAATCATCAATACAAGGGAAATCACTCTGGTCATAAATCTCAAAAGGACTGATACAGACCCCCTTCCGAAAGCCCGCCAAATGGATGGTCAGCCATTGGTCCAGGAGTCGAATTCCTGGTCACTCCTATTCACGAACTTTACACTATAAAACCTGGCACCTCAGAACAAAGCCAGGAGAGGAGAAACAGAAGGGAGGAGAAAACAAAAGACCATCAGCACGAAGAGAGGCAGAGAACATCAGCCCAAGAGAAGAGAAGCCCACAAGAAGCCCTCCTGAAGCCTATCAGTGAAGACCCAGCTGGACAGAGAACTGCAACCAAGCCCAAGCTTCACCAGGAGAGGGAATCAGAGGGGCTCCACTCCAACAACCGCTGCAAACACCGCGCCTCCCTGAGTGCCATCACCCATCAGCTCATCAGCCTCCGCAACCAACTGCCAAGACCCCCCCCCCCCCACTCTGCAACCAAGTAAACAAACTTCCTTTCATTTATAACAACCTAAACTCCTATTCACCTGCTATATTACTTTAGGACAGTATTTCCACAAATTGCTTGCTTTGCAGAACAGTATTTTCCCTTTTAAGGTTACTCATTTTAAATCTGGTCATTGCATTTTCATGATTACATTGTTTGTGTCCACTCCGTTATTTCGTGTTTATTGTTTGTTAGGTGTAATGTCTGTCTTATGTTAGTTATAGGAATAAATGCATGTCTTTTACACAACTTCAGCCTCCGTTCATTGAGTGCTCACAAGAATCCCTGCCTGTGCGATCTACGCTCTGAAACCTCAAATTCGCCTGAAATATCGCGAGACTCTCTCTCATTGGCCGTGAGGGGAGCTTCGCTACCGATCGTTTACATTACCTGGTGACGCAGCTCGTTGGACAAGCCTTCTATTCTAACCCAGGTTATTACGTGATACTGGTTATTAATGAGTTCCATTTAAGTCACACATTAACAGACTCACGGTGTTTCGCAATTGAGTTTGAGCCGACCATTCAGCCTAAAAATTGGTTAATAATCACAAGGCACAAGGTTTAAACTTATTCTGAGCACACAATTTAAACTTTTTATGACCGAACGTGCAGTGAAGAAGCGCTACTGTCAACTGGTTGCAAAAGTCGCACTCATGGCAATCTGAAGGCATTTAAGCGGGATCATATGGGCTTATTATAGTTATTTTTATTTCTATTATTAGTAGTTATATTATTTTGTTTTATTTTCGGTGATTTCATTGTAGTTCTTTCGTATTAAACTGCAGTAAACTTTAACCCTATGTCTGACGAGATTCTCAGATGTAGCGCTTTGTTTCCAGGTTCAATTCGGACGAGTGTCTCCGTTTCTATATATCCTGGGAGAGATCTCTCTATTAGCGAACGGGAATACTTGTTATGAGGTTCTAACCTAAATTATGTTGCGCTTGGACATAAGACCGATAGCTTAGTTACCTATCAGGATCATACTCGTATGTGTGTGCCTGCTTTAGACAAAGCAAGTTTAACACAACTTTGCGCTGTGAGCCAAGTGTGTGTCATTTAGAAATTGGGAGTCTCCTGTGCTTGAGACCCGCCGTGGTTAAGCACCATTTGCGACGAGATATAGTGCACTCACAATTTAAATCTGTCGCCGTAACGCGTGCGCCGTCTCGCTTCAGTAATTGTTTTAAGGGGTGATGACGAAGATGACGAATTTACTTTCCTGAAGAGGAGCAGGATGGGTCACGCGTTCTGTAAGATTTGTCTCCCACGGGGAAGGAACGATGTCAGTCGGCATGAAAAATCCAAGTCATTAGTGAATGACAGAGCCGCATGAGTGAACATGAAAAATTAATAGAAAATAAATGACAAATGGTTATTTTATATTTTATATATTTTATATATTTATATTTATATTATATTTTATATAATTTATATTATTTTATATTTCCTGTCTTAAAATGTAAGGGATACACATGGTCATTTCCGTTGTTTCCTGTTTCCTGCGAGAGTGATACTGACTGCTAGCGCGCGAACTTTGAAACCATAGATATCACCTAAATAATAATTCGAGTTAAGTCATTGGGAAAAAGCTTCGCAAGATTAATAATCCTCCAAAATAAATAAATAAAATTTCCCAGACCCCGACGGATTAATCACCTACGCAAGTACCGACCCACGATCTTCGTTCAATTAAGAAGGTGCTTCCAGCCTTACAGCCTCAGTTTACGTAAGTACAACGCCATGTCTACTGTTCCGTGTTCTGAGTGTAATATGTTTAGCTATTCTTCTCCAGTCATTAGCGGTATTTATACATGTGAGAAGTGTCAGTTAGTCGCTAGACTGACGGAGAAGATTGTAGTGTTAGAGGGACGTATCCGGACGTTACATAACATTCAGGAGAATGAGAGTTTTATTGACTCAGTATTAGCGGCTCCGGATATGTCCGCGATAGCCAGTAAGTCTCCCCCTGCTCCGGCAGCAGAGCCTTCGCAGCAAGGCGAGTGGGTGACGACCCGGCGGCATAGTCGCAAATCCAAACCAAACTTACACCGGCACCATTCGCCTATCCGCGTTTCCAACAGGTTCTCCCCACTCAGTGAAACTCCCACTGAGACGCCTGTTGAAAGTGCTCTAATAATTGGTGATTCTATTCTAAGAAACGTGAGAGTAGCGACTCCAGCGACCATTGTAAATTGTCTCCCGGGTGCCAGAGCGACCGACATCTCGGCAAATTTAAAAGTGCTGGCTAAAAGTAAACGTAAATACTCTCAGATAGTTATCCACGTCGGCACTAATGATGTCCGATTGAGGCAATCGGAGATCACAAAGGCAAATTTTAAAGAGGTGTGCAACATTGCGAAGAAGATGTGTGTGTCAGTAACGTGCTCTGTCCAGACTAAAAACTCAAGTCCAGACTAAAAACACACCTGTTTAGTTTAGCGTATAGGGACACTAGTTCTAGCCCTAGCTAACTCTTCACTCCCAGGCAGACCTGTAGTGTGAGGTGTAGAGCTGGGTGGGGATCGGTGCCATTGGCTTTGGATGAACTGGATTGTCAGTGCTGTCACTCTAGCTTTGCAATCTCTTGTGGAACTGGAGTGCTGACATTTCAGGGACTCCCCATGCCGGCATTCCCACTTGCCTCTCCCTCCTACTGATGCTGCCATAGCCATATCTGCCGGAGCTTGCAGATTGCACTTCATATTGTACTCACCTAGCTTTTAGCACTGCCAATAGCCTCCTCTACTATGCCTAATTGTACATTTTATTTCCCCTACTCCTCCTGGGGGTGATGCCTGGAGACCTCAATCTATCAAGATATCCAGCACACCCGACCACCACCAGTGACGTCCCTGCATCCAGCTCGCCGTTCTGATCTTCCATGTATGACCCGCTGCCTTACCTCTGGTTGCCTGGCAATTGGAAGAAGACTCGGCTTCGGCATTGGCTTATCTTCCTTGCTCTCCTCTCTCTATTTGACTATCCCTGCCGGCCCCTGGAGGATGGGCTTCCCCTTTGAGTCTGGTCCCTCTCAAGGTTTCTTCCTTCTAGGGAGTTTTTCCTTGCCACTGTCGCCTATGGCTTACTCACTGGGGGCTTTGGGTGAGGATACTGTAAAGCGCTTTGAGACAATGTAATGTTGTGATAATGCGCTATATAAAAATAAATTTGTTTGTTTGTTGTTGTTGATACTGGAGCCTGGTTGCGGTGGTGGGATGGCTCACGGCGGGTGCCGGAAAATTTCCTTTATTTTCAAATCCAAACCTTGACAGGTATGCTGCTGTTCCAAATCATGGGTGCATGTTACAAGTGCGGAACATATTTTAACTTAGTACTAACTTAGCATCATATTTGATCTGATTCGACTGAATATCCCAGGTTTCCATCTCTCATGCATCTGGTGTGACGTGTTTTCAGACTCTCAGGCTGGCGCAAAGAAATCTTACGGGAATTGAACGTCTCACTCCGGCCAGCTGACCAAAGTTGGTAACCTTGGTATTGTGTGTAGGAGATTCGGTATAACTATAATTTCGTTCTCCATTTACATGCCCGTAGTGTCTTTAAGTGTTATGTAGTTTTGCCTGAAACGCAAAAATAAAACAAAGCAATTAAAGCCGTAAGTGGCTCAAATTGTGCTGTAGCGATTGAAGAACTTTTGTCGGAAGTTGGATTCGAACCCACGCCTTACTTGGGAGAACAGAATACCAGAATAGAGTAGGTTAAGTCCAGCCTTGGCTTCCAAGCTGACGTTTTTCTACATATGTGCTTGTGTATCATGGACAGTAAGAGGGGGCAGGCAAGGAGAGAATTTCTCTCTTTGGGGATCAATAGAGTGTTGTTATTATAACGTCTAAAAAGTATGATGGTCTGTCGATAAATCAATAAGAAAATAAATGAAGTCGTTTTCGCGAACACGCTGGAAAAGCCAGGGGCCGGACCGACTGTAGGGGGCGTGGCCAGAGACAGCCATCTCAGGCTGTCAAGTCTCCCGTTTTGGCCGGGAAACTACCGTATTTTACTTCTCTTTCCCGCCGTCCTCCCGTATTAGTATTTTCCCGTAAATCTCCCTTATATTATATAGTTGCTGGATAGTGTAGTGGTAAGATCGCCGCCTTTCACACGGGAGACCGGGGTTCGAATCCCGGTTGTGGCCAAAAATATATTTTATATATTTTATATATTTATATTATATTTATATTATATTTTTTATATATCGTATTATATAGTTGCTGGATAGTGTAGTGGTAAGATCGCCGCCTTTCACACGGGAGACCGGGGTTCGAATCCCGGTTGTGGCCAGAAACAACTGCTATCACAACTAGAGATTGATGAGGTACAACACGATTGCTACGACAAGGGGGAGCCAGGACGACAGGTCAGGGGGGAGATATCATCATCCCCACATTCCGAGATTGGGTACCAAGCCCCATATATATTAGTAGGCTGAATACAAGAGCAGCTGACCTGAGAAATAAGAAATAAGCTAAGCTGGAAACCTGGACCCTCCGACCAAGAATGCGTGAAGTACCCTCAGAAGGTCTACTAGAAGATGTACGTAGAAGACAGATCAGCTGATCTACACCACAGCAACAGTAAGATTTGAAGGACCCGGCATGAAAAATAGAATAGTCATTAGTGAACATGTGTCTCGTCATTGTGTATCATGGACAGTAAGAGGGGGATCAATAGAGTGTTGTTATTATAACGTCTAAAAAGTATGATGGTCTGTCGATAAATCAATCAGATAAATAATGAAGTCGTTTTCGCTGGAAAAGCCATCTCAGGCTGTCAAGTCTCCCGTTTTGGCCGGGAAACTACCGTATTTTACTTCTCTTTCCCGCCGTCCTCCCGTATTAGTATTTTCCCGTATTTTCCCTTATATTATATAGTTGCTGGATAGTGTAGTGGTAAGATCGCCGCCTTTCACACGGGAGACCGGGGTTCGAATCCCGGTTGTGGCCAAAAATATATTTTATATATTTTATATATTTATATTTATATTATATTTTATATAATATATATATCATCATCCCCACATTCCGAGATTGGGTACCAAGCCCCATATATATTAGTAGGCTGAATACAAGAGCAGCTGACCTGAGAAATAAGAAATAAGCTAAGCTGGAAACAGATCAGCTGATCTACACCACAGCAACAGTGATCCTTGAGCTGGAGCCGGACCGTCTTTGAAGACTCCGTAAATCTCCGTATAATAATATATATCTACGGGAACGAGAAAGCAGAGAACAAGAACAAGATTTGTAAATGTAAGATTTGAAGGACCCGGCATGAAAAATAGAATAGTTCTCGTCATTAGTGAACATGTGTCTCGTCATTGTGTATCATGGACAGTAAGAGGGGGATCAATAGAGTGTTGTTATTATAACGTCTAAAAAGTATGATGGTCTGTCGATAAATCAATCAGATAAATAATGAAGTCGTTTTCGCGAACACGCTGGAAAAGCCAGGGGCCGGACCGACTGTAGGGGGCGTGGCCAGAGACAGCCATCTCAGGCTGTCAAGTCTCCCGTTTTGGCCGGGAAACTACCGTATTTTACTTCTCTTTCCCGCCGTCCTCCCGTATTAGTATTTTCCCGTAAATCTCCCTTATATTATATAGTTGCTGGATAGTGTAGTGGTAAGATCGCCGCCTTTCACACGGGAGACCCAGCGGGGCCGGTCGCGTATAGCCATAACACAGTGGCAGCCAATGAAATTGAAGGATTTTTTTTGCGAAGCGAAGAGACCCTCCCCGGCGCTGCAAAATCTCCGTTAATGATTTTTTTTCTGATACATTTCAAGTTAGATTGAAATGCTAATCATTTTGAGGCATGTTTTCAAAAAAGCATGAACAAATTTCTCCATTTCTTGTAATCACATTCATCCATTATTCTTCGTTTTCTTGATATTGATGTATTTAATAAACAGCTTAAAACTATGGTTACAATTTTATTTATTTATTTATTTATGTCGCTGTGGTAATTAAACAGACATAGACAGTTATGAATAAAATGTATTGTTTATTGAGTCTATTTACACAGAAAGAGACAAGTACTCAGGTTCTCATACTCAGGGGTATGATAAGATATACATCCATCCATCCATCCATTTTCCAAACCGCTTATTCTACTGGGTCACGGGGGTCCGGAGCCTATCCCGGAAGCAATGGGCACGAGGCAGGGAACAACCCAGGATGGGGGGCCAGCCCATCGCAGGGCACACTCACACACCATTCACTCTCACATGCACACCTATGGGCAATTTAGCAACTCCAATTAGCCTCAGCATGTTTTTGGACTGTGGGGGGAAACCGGAGTACCCCCCACGACGACATGGGGAGAACATGCAAACTCCACACACATGTGACACAGGCGGCGACTCAAACCTGGGTCCCAGAGGTGTGAGGCAACAGTGCTAACCACTGCACCACCATGCCACCCCCAAGATATACATTACCGCTCAAAAGTTTGGGATCACATGCAAATTTCTTTGTTTTCCAAAGAAAAACACATTTTCATGCAATTCACAAAATTTTATCCACATCTACATATAGAGGCCTATTATCAGCAACTGGCAGTCCTCTGCATCAATCTCCTGGTATGTCTGACTGCTTATTCTTTAAATATTGCTAACACATTTTGGAGGTTTGGTTTGGGTCATTATCCTTTTGTAGGATAAAACTGACCCCAATCAAGTCTTGTCACAGGGTATATAATTGAACGGTAGTGTATGTCAAATATTAAATAGATGAAATGATTAATTTTCTTAAACAGCAGTGTTAATGCATGCATTTTGTAGCATGTTAACAAATGACTCATTGAATCCTGAATCAAAACAAAAAGCATAATTAAAAATAGCATTGTTATGACAATACTAACAGTGATGCTGCAGCATTTTAACAACTGTCAGATAGTTAGACATACAGTACCAGTCAGTAATTTGGACACACCACTCTGCCTACAAAGGGACTGGGTCATATTACCTGGATACTTGAGCTAAACCCAGTAGAAATGTTTTTCAAGGAGTCTGACCAGAGAGTTAAAGAAAATCGGCTGAGTGCTCAGCATATATGAGACGGCTCCTTCAGGAGAGCTGGAAAAGCATTCCAGGAGGCCACCTCATTAAACTAGTATAAAGTAGAAAGCAGGATCAGTCAGTCCCTGGAGCAGCTGGGGTTAAGGGCCTTGCTCAAGGGCCCAATGGTGGGATCACTCGGCCAGCCCTGGGATTTGAACCGGCAACCTTCTGAGTTCCAACAGAATTGTCCCCCCCAACAAATTATTTTTTTTAAATAACTTTTCTGAGTAGTGCATAATTCCATGTGTATTACTTTATAGTTATGATGTCTTTATAAATATTACAAAATGTAAAGAATAGTACAAAGAAACAATTCTATAGGTAGGTGTGCCCAAAACTCCTGACTGACGCCGTAACACTTTCTTAGACTCACCACACTGGTTGAGGTGGTGATGAGACAAGAGAGATTTAGCCAGTGGATAGGGAATGATTAATAGGACAGATCTGAAAGGGTCACGATGGGGAATTTAGCCATTGGGGTAACTGCCCCACACTTTGAGAGATGCTCAGGGATAATTTATGACCTTAGAGAATCAGGAACAAACAAGGAACATATTAACCATATGTTAAAATGCTGCAAGTGTATATTCAAACAATACTGAACTATAAAGAATATAAAACAATCTTTACTTTTTTTGTTTTAAAAAAAAACTATGCTTGCCACTTCTTTAAGAAAACCTACCTAACAGCGGCAATTTTTACAATCTGATTGTAACCCACCTGTTGCCATGCATTATTTGTCAGTGAAAAATGAGCCCAGACACAAAATAGCTGTTCTTAATAAAGTGGACAGAGTGTATATGGAAAACATTTACAATTTTTACAAATAACGCTGCTCTTGAAGTAGCAGGTAGTGTGTTACTTTTTTCTCTCCGCTGACCAACGCTGCTTTTCAGCCTCATAAAAAGGAGATTTTTGAAACTCCCTCCAGGTCATCTCTGGCTGCATAGTCTTGAACAATGGAACAAACAGAACACAGGCATCAAAACGGGCCTGAACGTGGCCAAAACAAGATGAATAATAAAGAACTTGGATGAAAAATTCTGATCATGACATCCAGAATTATCCTCCATAATTGAAGGGAAAGAACCTTTAGCATCATGGACTCCAACAACTTGCAAACCTGAAAGCAAAGTGAAAAAACCACAAATGAACCACAAATAATATTGATTCCTTAATTTATACTGAATCCTGAAGAGTGACTGTTTGTGTGTGTGCATGCATATGAGATTCTCACTCATCGGGCCTTCGGTTTTGGAAGGGGACCAACAAAGCATCATCCTCTCCAATTCCTCATCTTCCTCTATTTCTATAAAACAAAATAGATATGAATAAAAGACATAATCAATGCACAGAACCACATATATGAAACTGTCAGCCAACCTGGAGGATTAGTAGAAGTGTCTGGAAGTGCTGGTCTTGAGGGAGCAGAAGCCTCCAGTGTCATCTGAAGATTGCTGTGCTTCAGCCTCAGGTACTGCTGTAGTCGGTACATTTTGCTGCCTGGTACGCATTGTTGTTTGAGGATAACAGCCTCATACCCATCATCCCTACTGTCCCAAATATCCTTCCAGGTCTTGCCAGCACGGACTCCAAACCCAACCAAATTCTCATCCTCACTTTTGACAGGTGGTAGTTGACAGGCGTAAAGAAACACAGAAGGGCATGGAATTATAAACAAGAATTCTGTGATCTGACACCTTTGCCATTTGGTAGCAAAGTAAGTGTAATAGCTTCTAACTGACTTGCTTTAACCTAAAACAAGGTTTGTTTGAACAACTTTAGTAGGTTTAATACTTAACGATTATGTGAGGAATTCTTTAATATCCAAGTTAACGGCAATGCCAGCAAACAATATGCATAAAAAAGTTGTAGTTAAATATCAATGACTTACAGGAAAGTTACCGTCACAGTACCTTGCATATAGGAACGTGCAGAATTAGTATATGTATAATACACTATATATATAAGGTTAGTTTATAAACGGTAATCCAGTTTATTCTGTCTCATCTGCCTAGACTCATTCTACTTGACCAGTGTATGCTCGTTTTACTGCAAATTACTCGTTTTCCATAAATGGACACTGTCTAGCTTAATAAATGTACTGCTTTACCGGGCCACTAATAAAAGATACTTTTGGATTCCTCACGATGAGTGGAATTCTTATAAACGGTACCCGCCTTAATTTCCAAAGTCAAACATGTTTTTATTTAAATTGTGCATTAAAAATTGAATATTAATTATTAAATATTTCAAAAGCAATGCTACCTATGGAGCGAGTGAATAACTACTTCAGCATTACACAGAGAGCTTCGCGAGGGGCTCCGTAAAACGTACAGCATCCAGTTCGATTTTGGAATGTGAAATACATCGGAATATTTAAGAAAATATAAGATTGCTGTTCAGTTTACCTTGGAAAGTCGTCCTTTCCGTTCGACCGGGCGGTTTTTCTTTTAGGTGAATCACCAAATTTACTGAAATACTACTCACTCTCTGCTGCTCTTTTCCAAAATCCAGTTGTGTCGACTGTCGGTAGTGATAAGGGTAAAACGTCATTGGAGGCGTCGAAACAGCGACAAAACATCAACCAGTGGCCGAAAGAATATTACATCCGTACTGTTAAGCACTACCATTGAAAATGAATGGGAAAAGTTAAGGGAAGTTAAGCTAAACTATTCTCGCCGCCCGCAGGGGTTCGAATCCGGTTGACCGGTTGTGGCCAAAAATATATTTTATATATTTTATATATTTTATATATTTATATTTATATTATATTTTATATAATATATATATCATCATCCCCACATTCCGAGATTGGGTACCAAGCCCCATATATAGTTAGTATAGTTGGTAACCTTGGTATTGTGTGTAGGAGATTCGGTATAACTATAATTTCGTTCTCCATTTACATGCCCGTAGTGTCTTTAAGTGTTATGTAGTTTTGCCTGAAACGCAAAAATAAAACAAAGCAATTAAAGCCGTAAGTGGCTCAAATTGTGCTGTAGCGATTGAAGAACTTTTGTCGGAAGTTGGATTCGAACCCACGCCTTACTTGGGAGAACAGAATACCAGAATAGAGTAGGTTAAGTCCAGCCTTGGCTTCCAAGCTGACGTTTTTCTACATATGTGCTTGTGTATCATGGACAGTAAGAGGGGGCAGGCAAGGAGAGAATTTCTCTCTTTGGGGATCAATAGAGTGTTGTTATTATAACGTCTAAAAAGTATGATGGTCTGTCGATAAATCAATAAGAAAATAAATGAAGTCGTTTTCGCGAACACGCTGGAAAAGCCAGGGGCCGGACCGACTGTAGGGGGCGTGGCCAGAGACAGCCATCTCAGGCTGTCAAGTCTCCCGTTTTGGCCGGGAAACTACCGTATTTTACTTCTCTTTCCCGCCGTCCTCCCGTATTAGTATTTTCCCGTAAATCTCCCTTATATTATATAGTTGCTGGATAGTGTAGTGGTAAGATCGCCGCCTTTCACACGGGAGACCGGGGTTCGAATCCCGGTTGTGGCCAAAAATATATTTTATATATTTTATATATTTATATTATATTTATATTATATTTTTTATATATTGTATTATATAGTTGCTGGATAGTGTAGTGGTAAGATCGCCGCCTTTCACACGGGAGACCGGGGTTCGAATCCCGGTTGTGGCCAGAAACAACTGCTATCACAACTAGAGATTGATGAGGTACAACACGATTGCTACGACAAGGGGGAGCCAGGACGACAGGTCAGGGGGGAGATATCATCATCCCCACATTCCGAGATTGGGTACCAAGCCCCATATATATTAGTAGGCTGAATACAAGAGCAGCTGACCTGAGAAATAAGAAATAAGCTAAGCTGGAAACCTGGACCCTCCGACCAAGAATGCGTGAAGTACCCTCAGAAGGTCTACTAGAAGATGTACGTAGAAGACTACTACAGATCAGCTGATCTACACCACAGCAACAGTGATCCTTGAGCTGGAGCCGGACCGTCTTTGAAGACTCCGTAAATCTCCGTATAATAATATATATCTACGGGAACGAGAAAGGAGAAAGCAGAGAACAAGAACAAGATTTGTAAATGTAAGATTTGAAGGACCCCCGGCATGAAAAATAGAATAGTTCTCGTCATTAGTGAACATGTGTCTCGTCATTGTGTATCATGGACAGTAAGAGGGGGATCAATAGAGTGTTGTTATTATAACGTCTAAAAAGTATGATGGTCTGTCGATAAATAATGAAGTCGCTGGACTTCACGCGAACACGCTGGAAAAGCCAGGGTGTAGGGGGCGTGGCCAGAGACAGCCTGCTGACCATCTCAGGCTGTCAAGTCTCCCGTTTTGGCCGGGAAACTACCGTATTTTACTTCTCTTTCCCGCCGTCCTCCCGTATTAGTATTTTCCCGTAAATCTCCCTTATATTATATAGTTGCTGGATAGTGTAGTGGTAAGATCGCCGCCTTTCACACGGGAGACCGGGGTTCGAATCCCGGTTGTGGCCAAAAATTTATTTTATATATTTTATATATTTTATATATTTATATTTATATTATATTTTATATAATTTATATTATTTTATATTTCCTGTCTTAAAATGTAAGGGATACTGGAGCCTGGTTGCGGTGGTGGGATGGCTCACGGCGGGTGCCGGAAAATTTCCTTTATTTTCAAATCCAAACCTTGACAGGTATGCTGCTGTTCCAAATCATGGGTGCATGTTACAAGTGCGGAACATATTTTAACTTAGTACTAACTTAGCATCATATTTGATCTGATTCGACTGAATATCCCAGGTTTCCATCTCTCATGCATCTGGTGTGACGTGTTTTCAGACTCTCAGGCTGGCGCCTGAGAAACGTCTCACTCCGGCCAGCTGACCAAAGTTGGTAACCTTGGTATTGTGTGTAGGAGATTCGGTATAACTATAATTTCGTTCTCCATTTGCATGCCCGAAGTGTCTTTAAGTGTTATGTAGTTTTGCCTGAAACGCAAAAATAAAACAAAGCAATTAAAGCCGATCAGTGGCTCAAATTGTGCTGTAGCGATTGAAGAACTTTTGTCGGAAGTTGGATTCGAACTTGGGATGCCTTACTTGGGAGAACAGAATACCAGAATAGAGTAGGTTAAGTCCAGCCTTGGCTTCCAAGCTGACGTTTTTCTACATATGTGCTTGTGTATCATGGACAGTAAGAGGGGGCAGGCAAGGAGAGAATTTCTCTCTTTGGGGATCAATAGAGTGTTGTTATTATAACGTCTAAAAAGTATGATGGTCTGTCGATAAATCAATAACAATATCAATGAAGTCAATGTTTATCTAAAGGAATCAGAATTCAGGAAAAGCCAGGGGCCGGACCGAGTGTAGGGGGCGTGGCCAGAGACAGCCTGCTGACTGTTCCAAATCATGGGTGCATGTTACAAGTCCGGAACATATTTTAACTTAGTACTAACTTAGCATCATATTTGATCTGATTCGACTGAATATCCCAGGTTTCCATCTCTCATGCATCTGGTGTGACGTGTTTTCAGACTCTCAGGCTGGCGCAAAGAAATCTTACGGGAATTGAACGTCTCACTCCGGTCAGCTGACCAAAGTTGGTAACCTTGGTATTGTGTGTAGGAGATTCGGTATAACTATAATTTCGTTCTCCATTTACATGCCCGTAGTGTCTTTAACCGGCTGCACAAACTGGATCCGCCTCCATTACGACACAACTTTGCCCTTATTGGCTTAAGAATTTAGTCACATACATGACGTATATCTGCTATTTCTCCCGAGAAGCAGGTAAAGCAGTGGTAACTGCTTTGTAGTTAATTTACCTGGTAAAATTAAGTTTAAATAAATGATATAAATACTGTAATAGTACTCGTGAGCTTTGTTTATTTGTTATTAGTTATTGTAATGTTGCGCTGCTTTATTTGTTTAATCGTCTAGTCTGTGGAGACATTCAAGTTAATCAAATAAGAATTGCACTGTACACTGTACATGACCATAAAAACTTTGTATCCTTGAAATAAATGTTTTTGATCTTTTCCTTGGCAGTTATCTTTTTACACAGGGCCTCTATGTACACGATAGTTTTTTTTTTCACGACTAACAGTATGGATCAGGAGTTGGTTATTGTAAAAGAAGTAATGTGCATGCAGGTGATATTTGTATAGATTTATCCACACCCTTGTAGCAGTGCTGCCATTGCAGTCAGATCTCGCAAACTAGGAGTATTAGTTGTCTTTATTTCTCTTTATTTCTTGACGCCAACCCTCTCCATTAATCCGGGCTTGGGACTGGCACCTACCTGAGCTGGCTTGCTCCCTTAAGTGGCTGGGTTAGGCTAAACTATATATATATATTTACCAAGACTACAATAAAACATCTCGAAATGTGTAGTCTAGCAAAACGCAGTTTAAAGAAGGTAGCCTACCTGGCGAAATTGCAAACAAATTAAGGGCGTTAGGCAGCCTTTAGATCCTACCCATCATGCACTGCAGTTTTTTGCTAATTCCTCAAATGGAAAACTGTCCATCCATCCATCCATCCATTTTCCAAACCGCTTATCCTACTGGATCGCGGGGGGTCTGGAGCCTATCCCGGAAGCAATGGGCACGAGACAGGGAACAACTCAGGATGGCGGGCCAGCCCATCGCAGGGCACACTCACACACTATTCACTCACGCATACACTCCTATGGGCAATTTAGCAACTCCAATTAGCCTCAGCATGTTTTTGGACTGTGGGGGAAACCAGAGTACCCGGAGGAAACCCCACGATGACATGGGTAGAACATGCAAACTCCACACACATGTGACCCAGGTGGAGACTCGAACCCGGGCCCTAGAGGTGTGAGGCAACAGTGCTAACCACTGCACCACCATGCTGCCCCCTAAATGGAAAACCATTAAATACAAAAGGAAAACAAAAGTGCTGTAAGACTGTATACTTATGTGTATGTTAGTAAAGGCTGTAGCTGACACAACGGACCCCACTAATTAGAAAGGGGTAATTGTACACATGTGGCATCCAGTATGTTCTTCTATAACAGTTTTTAAAAAAAAAAAAAAACTCACATTACACAAATTGGCACTATCAAAACGAGGATTATGGGGAAAATGGGGACTGTGATGGAGATTACATACACGTAGGCATGGTATTTAGTTTTTTTTAATCTGGTCACCTTCCAGAGTAATTGTAAACTAAAACCATCTTCACCCTATTTGATTCTTTATAAATGGACAATCAGTCGTGCAGTAAATGGGGGTATAGAGAGACACAGAGCTTGTCTAACAAGAAACCCTGGGAAGCTAACATTAATAGGGTGGGTATGGATAGCAAAACCATTGATACAGATTACAGATTTATATCTCACCTGAACCCTGGCGGGCTCCGTGCCAATAGGGGTTGGGATTAGGGTTAGTTAACTTAAGTAGTAATATTGATGTGTATATTCTCCTATTCTCCAGTCAGTGAATCGTGAAACGTAATGTTAATATGTTTCTATACCTATATGTTCTGCTTAAAAACCCATAAAGGCAAGCACAGTGTTTAGACATTCTGTTACTTAGACTAGTAAACACTAAGATCCTTCAGCTTTCAATTAACCTGACACAACAGTCTAAACAACAAATGTGTGCCATGTCATTTGTCATCTTTACATCTTGTATCCTTTATATGGTAATTGGATTTTCAAGGTGGAATTGCAGGTCGATCATTTTAAGGATCTAGATGTAAACCTCCCTGGTGTTGCTTTAATATTTTTTTTGCACAATTTGCTTCACACACTTCCTCCAGCAGAGAAGCTTACAATACTACACCCCACCAAATGACTGGATGATGCCTTTTTATTTAAGGTCTGGCTGTGAGCCTCGATTACCGATACACTATCTTCAGGCTCCTGCCGGGATCAGTCAGTATGGTGGACCTTTGGAGGAATGGGTACAAAACCATCAGGAAAGTTTGCAGGTGCTTCAAGAGTATGTGAAGGCTTAGTTGGAGGAACAAGCCACACCACGAAATCGGAAACACAATGAGTTGGTTAATGATTAGGGGTTTGATGAAGGTCAGCTGGTGTGTTTGCGGAACCATGTTCGAGGTAAAATACAGGATCATTGGGATGCCTGTTTGTATATGGTAGTTCGGTGTCCCCAAGATCAGGGTGCAGTTTACTCTGCAACTCCAATGGAGGGGGACGGGGTTGTCCGTCAAGTTCACCGAACAGAGTTGCGTCCAGTACCACAGGGGGTTGTTATGTCAGGGGAAGATGTTCTGGTAATGTCTCCTGAGTCTGGGTTGCCCACAGGGGCAACAGAAATGGAATCGGATGAGGACTCTGTGATTTTACGGGGACAGGGCTGGTGGGAGGGGTCGCAATAGAGCATCCACAAGTAGGCCTCGTATAATGGAGGAGGTTATGTCCCCCCCGAGGTGTAGAGACCAGTTAAACGTTCGGTGAGGTCCACCACTGGTCATCATACCAACCCTTATAAGTTACCACGGTCAGTGAATGATCGTTCGGTTGGGGAGGAAGACCAGTGGTTTGGGGATAGAATTCTTAGCTGTGATCGTTGGGTCATCAATTTCATTTTGGGGGATGGATTGTAGCCAGGCAATTATAGGCAGGTATAGGAACTGCAGTTCGGACTGGAGGCATAGCCGGGGCGAGATGGCTGTGCATGTTCCGATGGTAGGGCATATTGGCAAAGGAGCAGGCACGGGAAAGACAGGCAGGGTCCTGATAGATTTGGTGGAGCATCGGCGGGCATATTGAATTTGCAGTGTAGCAGCCTTTCTGTTTGCTTGTTTCAGGGGTGAACAATCTTATCCGCAAAGGGCCGGTGTGTATGCAGGTTTTCGCTGCAACTCCCTAATTAGATTTCTAATTAGAGGACTGATTAGCTGAAGAGTCCTCATACCTGGTTTTGAAGAGCTGACCTAAAGGTTACCCCAAAAACCTGTTTTTTTTTTGTTTGAATGGGGCAGTGAGTCATGGGGTAAACTACTGTTCTTTAGGGGTTTTCAAGGTGGAATTACGGGTCGATAATTTTAAGGATCAGGTTGTAAACCTCCCTGGTGTTGCTTTAATATGTTTTATCTGAGGTTGTATCGTGTATTATCAAGCCAGCCGGCTTAGTGGCCTCGGGAGCGGGGTTTAGTGGGAGCAGCTGGCTAGTTTTATTTTCTTTTTTGTTTGTGTCTTTTTCTTTGTTGTATGTATATTTTGGGTTCATTATTAGGCAGGCTGGGCCTTTTGGCACCTGTAGTCTGGGTGCTGGATTGCCCATAGGGGTCTTTTTTATTGCTGTGATTTGCTGTGTCATTCACTAGTGTGATTTGTGCTGGATGTGTTTTTAAGGTTGTGCTGTGGCGTGTACCTGAGCAAACTTTGGGCAACCTGTTCTCTTGTTGGCTTTATTGACAAAGGGTGGATTAGTCTAATTACGGCCTGCTACAAATAGCTGCATATAACGTATAAAAAAAATCACCTTATGGGTGCTCCGTAGGGTAGCAAGATCTTGAGTTTTTTTTACAGTACTCGGGTACGTTTTAAAATTTTCGACCAATCAGCAAACATTATTCTGACAGCATAGCTGGGAAACCAATGAAAAGTGAGTGCAACGTTCTAGAACTTGACTTCGGGTTGACGCTCCCTATAAAAGAGCTGGGTACTGCTTCAAGGCGTTCAGTTGGCGCTACCTCCTGATAGAGTAGCACTGTACGGCTCTTGTTCCGTAAAACAACATCAAAAGGATGAAAAAAAAAACAATATTTAAAGAAGACGAAAAAAATCAATTTTTAAAGAAGACGAAAAAAACATCGTCTAAAAAAATAAGCCAAAAAAATAATATCCGAAGAAGGAAAAACATGCAAAGTAAAAAAAAACAAACAAAAATAAAAAACAATATCCAAAGAAGAAGGAAAAAAACATCCAAAGGGAGAAAAGAAGAACTGAAGGGCCAACGAGGTAGGAGGAAATACAAATTTCGTTTCAGCACCGTTGGAGTGCCAAGCCGTGAAAAGCATTTGGCCAGAAGACAAGGTAAGTGTTGTATCTGTTATTTTAAAACAGCGCTTTTCAAAATGCTGCTTTATAATCGTTTGAGATCGTTAGCCAGTGTGACAGCTGAAGGCTTTTTGAGTTTACCAACATAAAGTTTTATTTCTGTATTAGGACATTGTCAGGAACAATGATGTGTTCATCGCTATGATGTGGTCAAAAAGCGATGCATTGAATCTTAGAAACATTTGTGATTTTTCAAACGATGCTTTTCCTTTTATTTAATCAGTAAAATTTCCATCGGTTTTATATAGTGCCCCTTGAAATATGTCTTTAGCTCATTTTCCGGGCATTTTACTAGAATGCATCCTGAGAAATACACAAGCTCTGCTGCATTTCCGTGCCTCGATGTTTAGTGCCGAGTATAATTGTTGCAGTTGCCTTTTATATATTCCATGAGACCTGTTGGTACCAAGAGAAGTGTGAGACTGTCAGGGTGAATTTATCATACAATCGCACGCATAAATACCTGAGGGTTGCCAGTCCTTTTGCGTTGTTACAGGAGGACTAGAGCTGACGAGTGTGTTTCTACACACTATCAAGGGCATTGTAGTACAGTTTTCTCAGGTGGGAGAATGCTGCCGATCTCCTATTTGACAATACAGCCCTTGATATATTAGAATATTACAGAACTAGAAGCCTTTTGCAAGGAAGAATGTGAGAAAATCCCAAGTACAAGAACTGAAAGCCTTTCAGCTGGCTATAAGAAGCGCTTGTAAGCTGTGATATCTGGCAGAGGAGGTGTTACTAAGTACTGATTACGTAGGGTGCCCAAACTTTTGCAGAGTGCCATAATAATGTTTTTATTTTGTAATTTTGTTCAATTTATGGCATAAAAAGTAACTATTCATCAATGTTTGCTGAAAATATTGTGTATTTTTCCCCCAGTTCCTAAAGAGACTGTATTAACTGATATTGTTGCTTTTGTAATTGAAAAGATGTTATTTGTCAAGGGGTGCCAAACCTTTGCATAAGACTGTACACAGTGTGTGTATGTGTTTATGTGAGTGTGTGTCTGTGTGTGTGTGTGTATATATATATATGTGTGTGTGTGTATATATTTCTGTATATGCATGTGTATATATATATTTATATATAGTTCACACACATTCAAACTTATTTGAATACACATTCAAAATTATTTTTATTATTATTATTTTCGTTTTTTTTTTTTTTTGTGTTTTAAAATTTTTTATTTTTGCAATGGAAATAAAAATAAAGCAGTCCTCCGTAGAGGAGGGGTGGTGGAGGGAATATATATATATATATACATATATATAAAATAATTGTCACACAACTGGGGTGACATGCCTTTCCTGCTCACCCAATTTTAGTGCACTTTAGTTATGCATAATGACCTTCTAGTCTCGATACACCCATATATATATATGTATATATATATATAGTTTTTTTTGTTTTTTTTTTTGCAATAGACAATAAAAATAACGCAGTTCTCCATAAAGGAGGGATGGTGGATGGAATATATATATACATATATATAAAATAATTGTCACACAACCTGGGTGACATGCCTTGCCTGCTCACCCAGTTTTAGTGCACCTTAGTTATTCATAATGACCATCTAGTCTCGATACACCCATAAATATATATGTATATATATATAGTTTTTTTTGTTTTTTTTTTTGCAATAGACAATAAAAATAACGCAGTTCTCCATAAAGGAGGGATGGTGGATGGAATATATATATACATATATATAAAATAATTGTCACACAACTTGGGTGACATGCCTTGCCTGCTCACCCAATTTTAGTGCACCTTAGTTATCCATACTGACCATCTAGTCTCGACACACCCATATATATATATATATATATATATATATATATATATATGTATATATATATAGATATTTTTTCTTTTTCTTGTGTTTTTTTTTCGCAATGGATATTAAAAATAAAGCAGTCCTCCGTAAAGGAGGGATGGTGGATGGAATATATATATAAAATAATTGTCACACAACCGGGGTGACATGCCTTGCCTGCTCACCCAATTTTAGTGCACCTTAGTTATTCATAATGACCATCTAGTCTCGATACACCCATAAATATATATGTATATATATATAGTTTTTTTATTAGCAATAGAAAAGAAAAATAACGCAGTTCTCCGTAAAGGAGGGATGGTGGATGGAATATATATATATATATATACATTTATATAAAATAATTGTCACACAACCTGGGTGACATGCCTTGCCTGCTCACCCAATTTTAGTGCACTTTAGTTATCCATAATGACCATCTAGTCTCGATACACCCATGAATATATATGTATATATATATATTATATATATATATATATATATATATATATATATATATATATATATATATATATAGTTTTTCTGTTTTTTTTTTGCAATAGACAATAAAAATAACGCAGTTCTCCGTAAAGGAGGGATGGTGGATGGAATATGTATATGCATATATATAAAATAATTGTCACACAACCTGGGTGACATGCCTTGCCTGCTCACCCAATTTTAGTGCACCTCAGTTATCCATACTGACCATCTAGTCTCGACACACCCATATATATATATATATATATATATATATATATATATATATATGTATATATATAGATATTTTTTCTTTTTCTTGTGTTTTTTTTTCGCAATGGATATTAAAAATAAAGCAGTCCTCCGTAAAGGAGGGGTGGTGGAGGGAATATATATATACATTTATATAAAATAATTGTCACACAACTGGGGAGACATGCCTTGCCTGCTCACCCAATTTTAGTGCACCTTAGTTATCCATAATGACCAACTAGTCTCGATACACCCATAAATATATATATATATATGTACATATATATAGTTTTTTTATTAGCAATAGAAAAGAAAAATAACGCAGTTCTCCGTAAAGGAGGGATGGTGGATGGAATATATACATACATATATATAAAATAATTGTCACACAACCTGGGTGACATGCCTTGCCTGCTCACCCAATTTTAGTGCAACTTAGTTATCCATAATGACCAACTAGTCTCGATACACCCATAAATATATATGTATATATATAGTTTTTTTTTTTTCGCAATGGACAATAAAAATAACGCAGTTCTCCGTAAAGGAGGGATGGTGGATGGAATATATATATAAAATAATTGTCACACAACCGGGGTGACATGCCTTGCCTGCTCACCCAATTTTAGTGCACCTTAGTTATTCATAATGACCATCTAGTCTCGATACACCCATAAATATATATGTATATATATGTATTGTTTTTTTTTTTTTTTTTTTTTTGCAATAGACAATAAAAATAGCGCAGTTCTCCATAAAGGAGGGATGGTGGATGGAATATATATATACATATATATAAAATAATTGTCACACAACCTGGGTGACATGCCTTGCCTGCTCACCCAATTTTAGTGCAACTTAGTTATCCATAATGACCAACTAGTCTCGATACACCCATATATATATATATATATATGTACATATATATAGTTTTTTTATTAGCAATAGAAAAGAAAAATAACACAGTTCTCCGTAAAGGAGGGATGGTGGATGGAATATATATATATATATATATATATATATATATATATATATATATATATATATATATATATATACATTTATATAAAATAATTGTCACACAACCTGGGTGACATGCCTTGCCTGCTCACCCAATTTTAGTGCACTTTAGTTATCCATACTGACCATCTAGTCTCGACACACCCATATATATATATATATATATATATGTATATATATAGATATTTTTTCTTTTTCTTGTGTTTTTTTTTTCGCAATGGATATTAAAAATAAAGCAGTCCTCCGTAAAGGAGGGATGGTGGATGGAATATATATATAAAATAATTGTCACACAACCGGGGTGACATGCCTTGCCTGCTCACCCAATTTTAGTGCACCTTAGTTATTCATAATGACCATCTAGTCTCGATACACCCATAAATATATATGTATATATATATAGTTTTTTTATTAGCAATAAAAAAGAAAAATAACGCAGTTCTCCGTAAAGGAGGGATGGTGGATGGAATATATATATTTATATATATATATATATATATATATATATATACATTTATATAAAATAATTGTCACACAACCTGGGTGACATGCCTTGCCTGCTCACCCAATTTTAGTGCACTTTAGTTATCCAGAATGACCATCTAGTCTCGATACACCCATGAATATATATGTATATATATATATATATATATATATATATATATATATATATATATAGTTTTTCTGTTTTTTTTTTGCAATAGACAATAAAAATAACGCAGTTCTCCATAAAGGAGGGATGGTGGATGGAATATGTACATGCATATATATAAAATAATTGTCACACAACCTGGGTGACATGCCTTGCCTGCTCACCCAATTTTAGTGCACCTTAGTTATCCCATACTGACCATCTAGTCTCGATACACCCATATATATTATATATATATATATATATATATATATATATATATATATATATACATGTACATATATATAGTTTTTTTATTAGCAATAGAAAAGAAAAAATAACGCAGTTCTCCGTAAAGGAGGGATGGTGGATGGAATATATATATATATATATACATTTATATAAAATAATTGTCACACAACCTGGGTGACATGCCTTGCCTGCTCACCCAGTTTTAGTGCACCTTAGTTATCCATAATGACCATCTAGTCTCGATACACCCATAAATATATATGTATATAATAATTATATATATATATAATATATAGTTTTTTTTATTTTTTCGTAATGGACAATAAAAATAACGCAGTTCTCTGTAAAGGAGGGATGGTGGATGGAATATATATATACATATATACATTTATATAAAATAATTGTCACACAACCTGGGTGACATGCCTTGCCTGCTCACCCATGTTTTAGTGCACCTTAGTTATCCATACTGACCATCTAGTCTCGATACACCCATAAATATATATACTGAACAAAAATATAAACGCAACACTCTTGTTTCTGCTCCCATTTTTCATGAGATGGACTTAAAGACCTACAATTCATTCCAGATACACAATATACCATTTCTCTCAAACAATTCTCACAAATCAGTCTAAATGTGTGATAGTGAGCACTTCTGCTTTGCTGAGATAATCCATCCCACCTCACAGGTGTGCCACATCAAGAATGCTGATCTGACATCATGGGTAGTGCACAGGTGTACCTTATACTGCCCACAATAAATGGCCACCCTGGAATGTGCAGTTTTTTGCTTTATTGGGGGTCTGGGGACTCAGAACCGGTCAGTATCTGGTGTGACCACCATTTGCCTCATACAATGCAACACATCTTCTTCGCATAGAGTTTATCAGATTGTCAATTGTGGCCTGTGGAATGTTGGTCCACTCCTCTTCAAATGGCTGTGCGAAGTTGTTGGATATTAGTGGGAACTGGTACACGCTGTCGTATACGCCGGTCAAGCACATCCCAAACATGCTCAACGGGTGACATGTCCGGTGAGTATGCTGGCCATGCAAGAACTGGACATTTTCAGCTTCCAAGAACTGTGTACAGATCCTTGCAACATGGGGCCGTGCATCATCTGTCTGAGTGGCTGGTCTCAGACGATCTTGGAGGTGAACCTGCTGGATGTGGAGGTCCTGGGCTGGTGTGGTTACACGTGGTCTGCGGTTGTGAGGCCGGTTGGATGTACTGCCATATTCTCTGAAACGCCTTTGGAGACGGCTTATGGTTGAGAAATGAACATTCAATGCACGAGCAACAGATCTGGTTGACATTCCTGCTGTCAGCATGCCAATTGCACGCTCCCTCAATGCTTGTGGCATCTGTGGCATTTTGCTGTGAGACAAAACTGCACATTCCAGGGTGGCCTTTTATTGTGGGCAGTATAAGGTACACCTGTGCACTACCCATGATGTCAGATCAGCATCTTGATGTGGCACACCTGTGAGGTGGGATGGATTATCTCAGCAAAGCAGAAGTGCTCACTATCACACATTTAGACTGATTTGTGAGAAATGTTTGAGAGAAATGGTAATATTGTGTATCTGGAATGAATTGTAGATCTTTAAGTCCATCTCATGAAAAATGGGAGCAAAAACAAAAGTGTTTGCGTTTATATTTTTGTTCAGTGTATGTATATGTATACATATAGTTTTTTTTGTGTTTGTGAAAACGGGTCTTTAATCGGGGAAACGGAGCGGGTAGAGCAGGACGGAACGCAGGCATTGACAAACTACAATGACGGACAGGGCAAACAGGTAAGACCAGGACTTAAAATAGGTCATGACTAATCAAAGTAATCGGGCAAAGCAGGAGACGATCAGGAAGCACACGTGGGTAATCAGGGGGCGTGGCACACACGAGGAGCGGACAAGCCGGGCATATATGTATATCTATATAAAACCTCATTAAATGAGGGACAGGGAACAGAACGGACAGACAGAACTGGCACAGGGGAAGGAGCCAGGACAAGACTTGACATAAGACAGGAAAGGCAGAGAAACAGATCAGAAAGGGGGACACGGAGGGAACAGGCAGGACAAAAGGACCGGGAGTGAACGAAGGGAACATCGGGGAAAGAGGAGCAGAAGCCAGAGGGACGAGGGACAAAGAGAGGAGGGACAGAGACAGGAGGAACAAAGCGAGGGGGAGCAGAGGCAGGAGGGACAAAGACGGGAGGCCAGGGAGAGAAGGAGGGGGAACCAAGAGGAGCCCGAGGGAGACCCAGCGGGCGACGGGAGGCAGCCGGAAGGGCTGCAGGCGGCCGGAGGCCGGAGCCGGAGGGGCCGAGGAGACGGGGTGAGGGACAGACGCAGGGACGAAGGAGGGAGTCGGAGGGGAGACCAGGGAAGGGGACGAAGGAGCTGGAAGGGACCCAGGCGAGGGCAAGGAGAGAGGGGGAGCCGCAGCAGACGGCGACGTCCTCCGACACGCCAGAGCGGGAGGACCAGCAGGCGAATGAGGAGCCGCCGTCGGGGGGCCCGCAGGCAACCGATAAGACGCCGGAGGAGGGGACCGAGGCAGGGCGACGAGGCCGCGGAGGGGGACCCGCAGACGACAGCCGACCCGGAGGGCCAGGACCCGCAGGTGCCGACCAAGCCCTAGCGCCGGCGAGGGAGGGCGAGCCAGGGGGCTGGGCGGGTGGGACCCCAGCCGTGCGTCTGTGTCCTCTCCCCTTATGGGACACAGACATAAGGACCTGCGGCCGGGGTCGGGCTCGTCGGGGTGAGGGTACCAGAGTCACAGGGGGAGAAGGGACTGGAGTGGGGCCAGGGACTGGAGCTGCAGGCTGCAGAGGGGGGCGCCTGCCCGGGAGCTGCAGGCAGGGAAAGCGCCTCGGACGTGG
>NW_026043522.1:0-37594 GCF_023856365.1 Brienomyrus brachyistius
GAAGCATTGCTTGATGAGATCATGTGATAGCTGAATGCTCATGGGAGTTTTACTTACACAAAATATTATGAGGGTAGAAGGAAAAATGATTGGTTCAGAGAGATAACCAATTAGATTGTACATGAGGTGGATCCGAGCAACTAGAGGAGGCAGGAGCAACCAATCAGATGTCTTGGTCCTGCCTCCTCTGCAATCTGATTGGTTATCTATCCGAACCAATCATTTTCCTTCTGCCCTCAGAACATTTTTGTGTAAGAAAACCTCCCACCAATTATGCACATAGTAGGATCGCACATAGACATCCACCAACTTGCCGCCATGTTGCGTCAGGGTCAACGCATTTTAGGTTCTCATCAGTAAGAGGGTTTGTGAATCCGACACTGCCAGCTGATATCCTGGGAGGGGTTCGGCCTGTGAGTCATAACGTGAACCCATGCAGCAACGCAGCCAGCCGTGCGACCTGGCAATGTCGCATTTAAACATCGTCTCCGCAGGACAGCTACAACATGTTGCACAAACGGATCAACCACACCTGGGACTTCGTGGTGATGCAGGCGAAGGAGCAGCTCAGGTAAACCCCACCCCAGCCCGGGAATACTGTCGCATCGAGCTATGAAATCAATTTCATAAATGCACACAAGGGGACAGATGAGAATGGATGAATAAATCTCGTATTAAGAGGATGATGATGTTACCTAAATTAAAAAGTAACATGGTGTGTGGTCATAATTTCCCTCCTATCTGTTAAATCAGACCTCAGCCTAAACACTAGAGTCGGAAATCCATTTCTAAGTGAAAAAGGAAACAGAAAAATGAAAACCCTACCTTGCAGTTCAGTGATTACCGCTATATGCTAATTACCCAGTATGCTTTCTGACTCTCCATCGACTGCTCTGCTCCTACCAGGGCAGCCAAACAGAGGCGCAAGGCGGACCGCATCGTGCTGGAATGTCAGGAACAGGCCTACTGGCTCGTCAACAGACCGCCAGTAAGCACCTCCCCCGAAACCCCTGACTCCCTACATCTGCCCCGGCGAAAACCCAGTATGCTGTGATTAGAGTAAAGCACACACTGGGTAAACCTGAACTCAATGCACCTTGGCAGCTCGAATATCGCCTCAGGCTGGGGGCGATTCTAGGATTTTTTTGAGGTTGTGGGGCAGAGTGGTGGCTCTGGGCCTAGGGATCTGTGCAAGCAAGTGGAAGGTTGTTGGTTCAAATCCTGTGAATGCCCAGAGTGATTCTACTCCGTTGGGCCTTTCAGCAAGGGCCTTAACCTGCAATTGCTTTGTCCTGGGTATGACATTAATCTACATGCAGGCCTGTTAGGAGATCCTTCAACTTACAGGGGAAACTTGGCAGGATTGGCAGGAAGGCATAGGCAGGGTCCCATTCCCCCACAGAGAGCTGGGGGGTTGTGCAGTTCTCTCCCACGACAACGGGTTTGTTCAATGAAGGAAGGCAAAGGAAACATCTGTAAGGACATATGGAACATTTCCGGTATAATTTTCGATCTCCGTCATCTCCAGAGCATTGAGCTCAGCAAAATTCACGGGGGGGGGGGGGGGGGGGAGTTTTATCTTCGTTAAGTAAGACACACAGAGTGTCTCCATGCATACTTTGTGGGGGAGGAATATATCACTTCAGGCCTGATAACCCACTACTGCTTCAGTGTGATCATGAAATATTTACTTAGCTGGGAAGAAGCCTATGTTCTGTGGGACGAGAGCTTTCAGAAGACAGACAGGACAGCAGGCTGCGGGAATGAGCAACTGCACCCTCGCTGAGTGTAATTTGGAGTTCATGAATAACACAGGAGAGTGGAGAATGAAAGTGTGGGACAGGAGCAGAGTGTGGTGTGTATCTGGCTTAATCCCGGCCGTCACTAGGGCCCCTTTCTGCTGGGTGCGCAGCATCTCTCAGGGCTAATAAGCATCAGCGTTTATGTGGGCCATTATCCCCATCCGGGGCGGCATCAGGAGGTGGGAATGGCAGCCACGCAGCTGCGGATCACATCCTAAATTCAGCTTATTTTGCAGATGTACCTTTTATTGAGACTAGAGCAGTTGGGGGTTTAGGGACTTCTCTCAGGGGTCCAGTGGTGATGTCACTCTGCTGACTGTGGGATTTAAACCGGCAACCTTCCAGTCATAGGCGGCGACTGCCAACCCGCTCAGCCACACACCACCTTCATTGATGAAACCCACCGTTTTGACGCCAATTAGACGGAAACACAGTTGAGCCAAAAACCACGCAGCGTAGGGCCCCCCAGTCAGGTGCTGCTCGTGTTTAAAAGGCAGGGACGCTCTGCACTCTGGTACGGCCAGGTGGACGGGGGAAGCTGGGGGGGGGGGGGGGGATTAAAACCAGCAAATGACAAAATGGCCGCTTCCTGCCTCCTTTCTCTTTGCCCGAGAAACACGAGACGCATCGCTAAGACTGGTGATGCTTGGATCTGGGAGAGAGGAGTGCGAAGGGACTGGGAGACGGCCTGAAGCTAAAATGCAGACATGCTGTGTTTGCGTCTCCCCCCCCACCACCCCCCCACTTGTTGGGCCTTTTAAACGAGCTGGAAGAGGATCCCACCTCCGGAATACCGGATCCATTATCTGACCTCTATTCCTGCGGCTCAGGCTTAATGCTGCATGTTAGCGGAGAGATAATGGATGTAATTGCAAATAGCAGCGTAATAATTTGCCAAATAGTCTCTCTGCTGTTAAGTCCTGAGCTGATCTGAAGCACTTTAATTGGGATTTAAGGAAACCATGTTAAATCAGATTGCATTCAGTATCGACATTTGGTTAGTTTATTCTGTAAAGCAGGGTACCCCAGTCCTGATCATGGATACTGTGTCACTCCAGGACCGAATGGTCCTTTTGGAAAGCTGTCACACTGTCCCCTACTGGGCAGTGTCGCCATGGGCTGTACCCAGTGGCATCATGGGAAATGTGACCAGTAGTGCTAAGGGGTATTAATGCAGCGTTAGACCGGCGTCAGTCTGCTTGAGAGAAACGAGCTCACTCTTCATCTGAAGTTCAGCTAAGGATTTCTCACCCTCTGATTTTCTGCAGCCGGGAACATTCAGCGTTCAAGAACAAGGCCCTGAGCGAAGGAACCGGCACAACTCCCGAGTCCAGCTGGTCTGAGCTTTTTTATTAAGCATATACATTTTTTCCGTAATGCCAGTACCTGCTGTTTATCGCCTCTGTCAGTCACAGGACCGGATCCGGGCAAACAAGAGAGCCGCTCGGGGCCTAGATAAGATCAAAGTCATGAAGAAAAAATATGTATATTAATATCTATATATATATGGCAGCTATAGGCAGAATAGGCTGTTGCCTTGGGCCCCCCAAATTACCCAAGGAAGTGAAGTGATAATCAGTGTTTTTGGTGGGAGGGCATCCGAGGGGAAGCTCGTGTGTGAGTGTGACAGCACTTCGTTGTGCTCATCTTTCTGTCTCACTTCTTCCTCACTTCCTGCTCTCGTTTTCCATGCTAACGTAAGTACGTCAGCAGTCCCACAATACATACTCGTAATAGTGCTATATTATTCATGGTTTCTAGACTGGATGTCTGCTTAGTAAAGCCAGGAGCTGAGTGTGAGCAGAATTCCTACTGTCTGATTCCTTGCATGTGATTCGCTCGTGGGAGTTTTACCCTCACAAAAATGTTCTGAGGGCAGAAGGAAAAATGATTGGTTCAGAGAGATAACCAATTAGATTGTAGAGGAGGTGGGTCCTAAGGAACTAGAGGAGGCAGGAACAAGACATCTGATTGGTTGACCCCCCCCCCCTCCTCTAGTTGCCTGTATCCACCACTTCTACAGTCTGATTGGTTTATCTCTCTGAACCAATGAACCTTGTGCCCTCAGAACATTTTTGCGCAAGTAAAACTCCCCATAAACATGTGGCTTATATCATGTTTAGAGACGGTTTTTGTTTCTTCCTTCTTTACAGAACAGAACGCGGACTACTACAAAAGAGAGGTAAGCCTGAAAGAATTTAGAGTGAACCTATTTCAGCTGATGGGATGGTTGCCAAGAACAACCAAAGAGGGTGATTAAGTGGGCTCTTAAGAATGCTGTCATAAGAAAATTGCTTCGGAAGGATCTACATCTGTGTTGTCGTTTTCTTTTGTTGGCTCTCAGATATTGACAAATTCTGTTTAAAGGTACAACAGCATGGCTCTTATCAGGGCTTGGATGTGTACCATGCTGTGCCTTTTTTCTGACTCTTATATTCCCGTGTGATTTTTCATGGCTCCCGACACCAGATTGAACACATCAGGAAATCCCTGGGCCGCTCGAGGGTCAAGTCCTCCATCTGCCTGGAAAGGTTGGATAACAGCCTCCCCCACCTACCCCCCCCCAACACCTGTGATTCAGCCTCAGTCCCAGCATAGCTGGGGGACCACTGGTTCGACACCAGTCCACATTAGTCCCTAACTGGGGGATATCTCTGGGTATTCTGTATACTGTGCCTCTGATTGGTGGGGGGGGGGGATCTATTTCATGTTAATTCTGACAAAAATGCTGGGGACTGCTCTTTGTGAAAATCTAACCTCGTTATTTCGTTCTTTCGTCCATCTGCCCATCCATCTTTCACCATAAATCTCAGAGTCACACATATCCTGGATTAATGATGCCTAACTAATATTGAAACCGGTTGACTATTAAACTGAATTGAACTGTATTTAACTGCAAATAATTACTTAATATTGATCAGAAGGTCGCCGGTTCAAGCCTGGCTTCAGCACACTTGTGGGTCCTTGAACAAGGCCCTTAACCCCCAGGTTCCTGGGAGCCTCTACGGGCAGCTGCCCTTTGCTACCAAGCTTTCTCTCACCTATGGAGAGCAAGATGGAGGAGATGAAAAGAGAATTTCCTTATAGGGTTCAATGACGTATAATCATTTCGTCACCATTTCGAGCTCCAGTTTGCTGGAATATGCCAGCATTGAACCTGAATATTTGATGACTTGCAAGGATTATAGAAAGTAGGACTAAAACTGGGAATGGCTGGTCTTCTGTGTTCAGCTTCCTTAAGTTCAGCGAGCAGTACCTGAACCATGACCCCATGATGCAAGGCTGCCCCCCCAGCAACCCCTGGATAACAGATGACACGGCACTCTGGACGCTGAATGCCGACATGTGAGTGTGCGTTACCGCGCCCCCATCCTGCCTCTTCAGGGCCACACCCCCAGAGGTGACTGTCGTCTCTTCACTTCCACGCCTCCTGGTGCAGGGTGGAGACACCCACCAAGCTGCGGGTGGAACGATGGGGGTTCGGCTTCACGGAGCTCCTTAGGGACCCTCTGGGACGGTGCAAGTTCAGGGAGTACCTGGAGAAGGAGTTCAGTGGTGAGCAGCATGTAGACCCCCCCGCCCAAGTAGATCAGCTTCATGGAGGCATCGTCAGCAAGTAAGAATCATATTCATTATTTGATCACTGCGGGCCTATTTGGGCAGTGTGTGACTCAGCAGATTGGGATTCATTGCAGGAGGTCATCAGCTCAAATCCCAGAGTCAGCTGAGTGACCTCACTATTGGGCCGTCGATCAGTTACTCCAGGGACTGACTGACCCTGCCCTCTCAAAAAAAAAAAAAAATAGGATCTAGCATCTGCTAAATTAATAATCATGATCCCTCTATGAAAGGCAATTCTCCTCCATATTGGCATCGTGATGAGCGCCTCCTGCAGGTAGCTGATGCATGCGCTGTTTCATTCACAGTGGAGAACCTCTGTTTCTGGGAGGCCTGTGAGGACATCCGGCACGGCGAGAGCGCTACGATCCCGCAGAAGGTGGAAGAGGTCTACAAGTGAGTGCGACCTTGTGGCCCAGTGGGACAGTTTGCATCCCAGTTGAATTTAGAGCAGGCCCTGATGTGGGCACTTGCTTACTCCCAGTGGGACTGCAAAGCTCAGGCTCATCACTTCCTTCCCCCCAGGCAGTTCCTGGCCCCGGGAGCCAGCAAGTGGGTAAACGTGGACAGCAAGGACCATGGAGAAGACCCTGCAGGGCATGAAAAGCCCACATCGTTTTGTCCTGGATGACGCCCAGATGCACATCTATTTCCTGATGAAGAAGGTAGGAGCATTAACTGTGCACAGCCATGAAAGTGGATGACAGCTTCATTAAAACGGGCTCTCGGCCTCTCCTCTCACCCCTCAGGACTCCTACGCCCGCTATTTAAAGTCCGATCTCTACAAAAACATGCTGGCTAGAGCCATAGAACCACAAGAGACCAAAAAAAGGTAAAACTATTATCTTCTATAAAAGGGGTCTTTCTGTAATATATTCCATGTATTTTATATAAGGGGATAAGACTCATATTGGTGTGGGATACACACAGGTTCTGTTTCTGGGGTTGTTAACGATTAATTCCAGGGATTTTTGGGCTTAGTGTGAACTGCTGGCTTCAGCTTAGCTTCGTCACTAAGACTACACAGAGTTCTGTAATGTTAATTGCTTTTGCGTCCCCTGTGATGCTCTCCAGTTTCTGTTTGTAATTCCACGGTAGTCAAGGATTTTCCAACATGGCTGACTTAGAAAAGGCAGTGCCACAAGTGTTAGCGGAACGCTAACATGTTCTCCTTCCCATCATGCCCCAGTGTCTTTCCCTTTGTGAGACGCCAGCGGCACTCCAGCCGTAACCCTGCCCTTTTCGCCCAGGCCTTAGAGGACAACGGCAAGACCAAGTCCCTGGGGTCACCAGCAAGTCCCACAGCAGCCTGCTCTTCCTAACACTGCCTCCTGGGGGGGGGATGCACTCTGAGCTCACTGCTGCCCCACAGAGGCTGTTTGGGGGCGGTGCTCTGCTGCTCTATTTGACGCAGTCTTCCAGGATTTTTAACTTCGGATGTATTTTTATTATAGTGTCATGTTAAATAAGAACAGACTAAATTATGGTTTAGATCAGAAGTGAGAAAAGTCCTGTGTCTCTATATATAGGAAAAGTTTATTTCATTAGTAACAGACAAACCATAGTTGAGCCAAATATTGCCTTATTACTAAGTAATAAACATCTGCATACAACTTTCACTGAAACAATGGTTGTAATAGATAAATAGCCATTTAAAACTTGGCATTTAGCTCAGTGCTTATAATGTGGATTGTGTCCCATATTCCAGATCAAAACTGTGCAGTTTCGAACCTGCATCATGTCTGCTTCAGATTCCAGCAGCTTCTCTCATCCTTTGTTCATTTACTTCTTCAGCATTTCTCAATAAATTAAGCAAGTTTTTAATTCACCTTTAGTGGAATTCTGTCACTTAAATACCAAAATAGAATAACACAGGTGTCGTACTTTTCAACCATTTTTCTTTTGGCTTATAAACGGCATGTGCTACTCTGAGATCACTGACCTGCTGGAGATGTGGTTCGGAACCGCAGGTGACCTCGAGTTCTTTTTTTTTTCCTCCGTGGAGGGAATCAAACAACAAAAGAGATTAGCCAGAGATCCACCCTGCACGGACTTGCTGGTATGATGGGAACGGGACCTAGATTTACTGGAAGCACAAAGAGAGCAAACTAAATTCTGCCCAACAGACAGGCGGAACAAATCGCTACAAAAGGTTTCAGTCACCTGTCTCCCCTGCCAGGACAGCACCTCCCTCCCACAGCGCACCAACAATACATTATACTATTATACCGTGTCTTGGAAAAGTATTGGAATCCTACTTAGTGTTTTAAAAAGCAGCACATTTCTAAATTATCTATATCCCAGTCCCTGAAAGCTATAACTAAAGATTACTGAGGGTAAGATGAATCTCTGCTGCATCTCATAAGTTCATTAAAAATCGAAACTTCCTTTCTTTCAGAACTGAATTTTCTGCCATGTTGGTCTTTAAAATTGTCCATTCGGCTCCAACAAGCTTTCGAACTCCAGTTTGAATGAAATATTGGGCTGCGAATGTGAAGTAGACAGGGTCATGGTGAGGAATGCGTCAGGAATATGGGGCGTGTCTGGAAGTCTGTGTCCATCACCAAAGCCTGTGATATTCATTATTGGCGGTTTGTTTATTGGCTGCTAAGGCTCACAATGGAAGCTCAATACTAAGTGTTTTGAATTACTGAAGTTTGCATGTTGACGGAGCCGGGATGGATGGATGGATGGATAGATAAATGTTTAATAATACATGCAGTACAAGTGTCAAACTAACTTTACCAGACAAGCCCATTAAAACGAGGCTCTCAGTTTCTCTTGAAATTCTTATGTAAAAAAAAAAAAAAATAATAATAATAAACTACTTTGCATGTTACTTTTTAATAGATTTCCTTTTTAAAAAATTAAATCTGACTACGCAAATCCTTCAACTCCTACACTACCCATCAAGGCAATCCTCAGGATTCCAGCAGCACAGAGTTAACTGATGTTCTGCGCGGTTCTTAAAAATGCATGAAACTCGCGAGATAAAAATAAAACAACCGCAACAGAGAATACTGAAATTCCGTCTTCATATTACTGAAACATACAGGATTAAGAGACAACATGAAGTTGGGAAAGGGATTGGTGGGGGGTGGGGGGTGGGA
Source organism: Brienomyrus brachyistius (assembly GCF_023856365.1). Classification (NCBI taxonomy): domain Eukaryota; kingdom Metazoa; phylum Chordata; class Actinopteri; order Osteoglossiformes; family Mormyridae; genus Brienomyrus; species Brienomyrus brachyistius. The sequence continues at coordinate 8,531 of NW_026043522.1, forward strand.
TTAAAGGCACTGTCAGCATAACATCATAAAGACGGCACCGATGTCCATTTGCCATGGATTATGTTGTATTCTGCGACTAAAAAGGACCCATAATCTGATTAAGTTCACATCAGACTAATGAGTGAATCTTCTCTGACAGCATTACTGACGCATAGCCCGCCATCCAGAGCTGCATTAGTGCGTTATGGGTTTCTAAGGCCCACCTTAACACAGCAGGGAAACACGTGCTGCTTAGTACGCTATTTCTCGGATCTGTAACATCGTAAGGTCACAGTACAACGTCGTGTCTTTCTGCAACTTTATAGCAGGGCTGAACAGCCAGGTGGCATTTTGGGCATTTTCAAGGTGAGCCGATGGGTAGGCGAGCCGGCAAAAATCTTGGGGAACCCCCCCCCCCTTTCCCAGTCAGCAAAATTTATTGCACAGCAAAAGTTATGGAGACCCCAGCTCTGTAAAATTTACTGTGGGAGTCCAAGGAAACTTTAAAAACACAATATCTCAATCTCCGGAGTCCTTTAAACCTAAAAAATATACAAAGAAATCTATGCTGTGATTCTGCTAGAGAATTTGGGCCCCATGAATGCATATCATATTGGGCCACAAACCCACACCAATGCAGTTATGTTCCAAGTTTTTTACTGTCCTAATCTCCCCCCCTTAACTGCGCCCCAGACTTGATGTTCCACGTTACAATTTCAACCAAATGTTGTGTGTTAAAAAAAAAATTAAATTGTGCACCAAAATTTTTTAACATGAAAGCAAGCATTAATAAAACTTAATCAAATGTTGATTTTTTTTTTTTTATATATAGAATTTCTCATTGTTTTGCTGATATCTGGGAAAACTGGGTTCATGGATCGGGATGGAAAGGCATGTTCAACGCACATTTTTTTTTAAATATTGATTTCCAGCAACTAATAAGCAAATCGAGGGAAATCTGCAAGGTACAAATCTGCAAGGTACAACAGAACCGTTCATCTCATTTCTACCCCGTCAAATCGCGTCCCAGGCTTTCTGGACCTCCCACTGAAATGCATTCAGCGACATCCACCTAAACAATTGCATTACCCCGGCAACGGGACTGCAGTAATCTCATTTAGTCTGAGAATTTGTGTGTCAGAAGGTAGAAAATTAGGATACGGACACGTTGCTCAAAGAGTGCCACGGAGTCACCAGCAGTATCATCAAACACGCCATTTAATACAATAATTTTTTTATCATTGTTTGTATAAATACAAATGATTCTTATTAAACAGCATGACTGACTCGTGCAATACAAATAGGCATATGCATCAAAACCTTTATTAGATTTCAGAAATCACAGAAGAAAATCAAGCTTGGCAAAATAAAAATTATGCAAAATTATCCAGTATATTTCAGCCGTTTCTATAAATGTACGCTAAGGTGGTACTTGCCAACGCCGAAACAATTCTCTCATCCAGTCACAGTGCTCTTTAAAATGGAGATACTTTAATTTATTTAAGGTTGAGTTAAAACACGACATTTAATATTCAGAATAAAATCAAAATCTGATAAGGGATTCACATCGTTTACCGTTTAACTGGTATGTCCATTTTCGATAGGCTTGTTGGGTGGGTAAAAACCCTATTTAACTGATCAGGGTCACTTAGGCAAGTTCACCTTAATTAAAAACAAAATAACTAAACAGCACATAACTAGTCAAAGTGTAAACTCTGCTGTTGGCAAAAACTGTACGGCTGGACCCCCAAGGGCACCAGCGACTGTAGGGCCTTGCTTGGCCAGTAGGGGGCCCCCTTGCACGTGACATTGCAAGGATTTGTAAGTTGTAGGGCGCAGATGGGAAACGAGGTGGGGTAAGAAGCATTTAAAGTGCGGAGCCACATACAGCCATGGGGGTGGGTTTGGGTTTCTAGCACAGCCTGCAAAGACCAGAATAAGTTCCTTTCCTCAACACACTAGCGCCCCCTTGGCCAAACACGACCCATGGTCACCTTGCAAATCATTAAGCTGCCCTGAACCCCACTCTGCTTTCAGTAAGTGCCATTTAAAAACAATGATATACACACATTTTCAGGAGAGCACCTGTGAAGTCACCCCCCCACACACACACACACACACTACTGGCATTGTTTGGCACCCGACCCATGTAAACCTGACCCCGATTTGCATAATTTATTCAGGTATATATCAGAAACCAGGGTTTCTGCCACCTAGAGGCTGTACGGCGCAACAAGAGACAAATCGCCATCAAAAACACAGGACCTGGAGAATCACCCGGGGTGGGGGGGGATACATACTGTCACGTACTGGCGTGGGTGGGGGAGGACGCAGGCAGTGTGGCAGTCAGCCAATGGGCGAATTCACGAGAAAAAACACTGTATGTTAAAAACCGCTAGCATCCAGCATGAGAGAAAAAGGTCAAAGCGAGTCAGGGTTTTTCCGGGGGGGGGGGGGGGGGGGGCAGGGTTGGTCTTACCTACACTGGCATGGGAGGGGTGGGAGGCATTGGTTAATGGTACAATGTGCAAGACAATTATCTGGGAGAGGAAAATTAACTTCCCCTAAAGTAAAACTAAAGTCACAAGAAAACTGTGGTACCCTCTGTCAATAGACCACACTCAAAAAACTCTGAGTAAAAGAGGAACGTTATTGGCCTGGCTAATCTCTCTCTCTCTCTCTCTCTCTCTCTCTCTCACACACACAGCTTGAAATGCTTTTTACACATTTACACTAATGTATATCACAATGCTACCAAAGCTTTGCAAATGACCACAGAGCGGGACTGACACCCAAGTGTGTGTAGAACCCACACACACACACACACACACACACACACACACACACACACTCACTCTCTCTCTGAAGTGCTTTAAAAACATAACGGATAAATTATTTTATGTGCAAACTGGGAGGGGGGCAACAAAAAGTCGCAAAACACACATGGAATCGATCCCCTCCCCCATCACAACCAACCCTCGGTGAACGAAACCAGAAAGTCAGTCATTGGCATCCCGGGTTCCGGACTTTGCTGAAATGCACGACCGGTGCGGGTTCTGGCGGGGGCTGACTGGGGGCAGGGGGGGTTGGCCTGGTGAGCAGCGCGGCAGTCGCCTTCCACGCATCACGTCTGTGCCAGCTGCAGCTCCTCCAGGCCGTCTTTGCCCAGGTGGTAACGGGCCAGGTCCTTCCGCGTCACCAGTCCCACCACCTGGGCACCGGGAACATGATTGGTACGTAGAACAGGGCATAGATAGCTGGTTATGTTATGAGGGAGGGGTGGGAGTAGCACAGGAAACCAGGGTGATAACCTTGATCTAGATGGATGCCCAACGGCCACTGGCTGAAAACCGATGCAGTAATTTTCGAATTTTACAATGAGAATGGAGATATGTGCTGGAGATGACGAAGGCCTGAGGACCTCGCAAGGCAGACGCACCTGGTTGTCACTGTCCACCACAATGAGGTGCCGCAGACCAAGGGCCCTGAACAGCTTGAAGACACGAGGAAGCGACGTCTCCTGAAAAAGAGGCAGAAGAACACAGTCGCAGAACATGACTGTTTAGTCAAATGTGTCTCTGGTTCTCAAGGACCAAGACCAAGGCTGAGACTGAGACTAGTACCTGCGTGACAGTGTAGGGGGTGGGATTCATGAACTCCGTCAGGTCCATCATGCACTCCCTCTCGTCTTGGGACACATGGATGGACTGGATCGGAGGGAAGCGAGGGTAGGCATCCCGGAAGTCCTTCAGCTGCAGTTTGCGCAGATTGAGACGAGAACGAGCCCGTTCCACAAACACCTGGTTGAAAAGAGTACACCGGTCACAACGTGGATGAGCACACTTCTCATTGGCTTGCTGCACTGACATTCGCAACCGTGTACGCAGTAAACAGACCCCTCATTGGTCAATCGCACTGTCATTCACAGGCATGCATATACACCAAGCACCCTGATAGGTGTTAGTGTGGACAGACATGCTCCTTATTCAGCTGACCTCTGCAGGAACCTTAGGTCACACTCACCTTGTGTTTCAGGAGCACGATAAGCTGGGAACGCAGGATTAAGCCACAGATTTTCCCTGGCTAAGAGCACAAAATTCAGATTAGCAAAGCCCCAAAGTACATCATGTGACAAATCTCCAGGAAAACAAAATCACCCCTAGTGGGAGGGACATACCTCACAGCCATCACTCAACCCGGAGACTACAGGGAACCCGTTGTGATTGGTCGAGGTGTTGCTGAGCACATCCACAATAGTGCCCACTTTCTCCACCAGGTTGAAGCAGGTTACTGGAGAGCTCATAACCTCCCTGAATGGACAGACACACCAAACCTGAATATACAGTGAGAATGAAGCACCAATGTCTTGCTAAAGGCGTGTACTGGGCTCATTGAAGCATTAGCAGGGAAAATCCTGTAGGGGGCAATATACCTGGCAGTCAGGGAGTGGGAGGTGGCTGGGGCATCCCAGTGCAGGAAGGGCACACTCTGCAGCTTGATGTGGATGTCGTATAGCCCCTGTGGGAAAATTCGAGTCACTCAGAAGAGCTTAGGATCACATCTGCACAACATTCACAAGCTGCCACCCCTTGAAGTTTTACTTCCTCTAAGCAGATTTGCTGGCACATTGAGGAACAGAGAAGCGAAACGAGCTGTCACAGCATGATGTGCCACCTTAAGTTAGACAGCTGTGCAAAAACAACGGAAGGGTTCTCAAAATCAGTCACTGGAAGGACAGATGAAAAAAAGATGGCGTCAGACTGGTGGCTAGCTGCACCACCCACACCAAAAGCAAACATGAGACCGGAGCAGTTAACGAAACACGACTGGCCCGATTCCAAGTTCTGCACGGTCTGAAAGGCGATGAGCTCATCACTCACTGACAGGCTCACACATAATGCCAAATGGACCAACCCGCTCCAACCCGAAACGTCAACACTGACCTCCACGAAATAATCGCCCACGATCTTCGCCGTCATCAGAACCAGCATTATGGGTAGGCCGTAGGTGACATTTCCGGTGGCTTCCACCATGATGACAGTCAGGCTGAGGGTCATCCTCACGATCCCACCTGGCAAAGACCTTCGTAAACAGACGCAAACCCGAAGCCTCATGTGCCTCCATGCACCTCTAGACGAGCTCTGAAAAGCAGGCTGACCGCGGACGGACACTCACCAAGCTGGGCGGCGGCTCCAATCAGAGCGTACTTCCCAGGGTCGGCCAAGGTCTGTCAAACGAAACGCCACAAATCATAAAACATGCTCATTCAAAAACTTCGAGGGGGCTTTACTTCCAACAAACATTATGTTAAACTACATCTATGCCGACATGACGCTGGGCGGCCCAGGAAATCGATACAGCACTAACCAATAGGGCACCTTCAAAGAGTCACGTGACTGCTTAAAGAGTAAATCTGATTGGACAACAAAGAGGAAATCAATCTAAAGCGGGTGTTGAAGGAGGCCCTCTGACTTCTAAAGACCCCGTTCAATTTCCTTAATATATCAAAACCTGCAGCGTTTCCATTAAAGTTCTGCACAAACAAGCAAATTTGTTGACAAAGTGAAATTGCATAAAGGGTGTTTCCATTAAGTAACATCATGGAAACAACACCTGCAATTTATGATTCCGTGCCTCAACATGGATTGAGCTTTTCATGAGATACGAGCTCTAGAACCAAGTCATCGTGTCCTACACAGCAACAAGTTCGCAAAATCGGCTTCCATTTCAGTTTTGCGAATCGCCACAAAAACCACTTCAATCAAACTGAAAGCGTTTGAGGGCTTGTCCTCCTGAAATATAATCGTACCCATTAACGGATTTTCAGTTTTGCTTCTTCAAAATGTGCAAAAAAATCAAGGTCAGTGGAAAACGTCGCCACTGTGAGGTTTCTCTCTGCTGAGGGAAGAGTTCTGCTATCGTGACGGCCCCTCCTCCGCCAGCGGACCACGCCGCCTCACCGGCTATACGGCGCTTCCCCAGGAACGGCGACCCGTCCTGATGTACCTGTATGGAATTGTGCGGCGTAATGGAGGCCAGCAAAATGCCAAAGAGCCGCCCCCAGGCGGCGCCGATGAGCAGCGAGGGGATGAAGACCCCGGCGGACACAGTCAGGCCGTATGTCCAGCAGGCCAGGAAGAAGTAGGTGATGGTGAAGATTCCCAGGGTCACGGGATTGTAGGAACCTGCCGGGGGGGGGGGGGGGGTGGTGGTGGTGGAATTCATCACCTAAGTCAGTGTTTCCCACGTTTTTGCTAAAATGTTGATCATGTAGTTGATCCCCAAGAACGCTAATCTAGCGAAACCAGCTAGTTTTACTTGATTCACCCTTGTAATGAGGATACAGGTGTACAGAAATTATTTCATGATGAATGGCATTTTTCATATGATCATTTCCATTTTTCTACCTGGTGTAAAGTGCAATTTGGAGCCGATCAAGACCAAGCCATGTTACTTTGGTATGTCTTTCATCCACTAGAGGGCATGGATGAACACAGTTTAGTGCCGTTCGAACTTGCCTACGGTGGCATTCGTCAGGGCACTTGAGAAGCGCTCCTGTTCTCCCCAGGCAGGGTGACAGTCCCCCCATCCCAAATGAGGGAAGCCTTGAATAATTGAGGAGGATTGTGTGTATGGGTTTAGCTGTCTGTCTGGGAAAACAATCAGCCAGAAGCGGCCCGTAAACAAACCTACGACACGACAGAGGTGGCAGACGAGTCTGACTGTTCAAACAGCTGCCCCGGACCTAGCCAGCCTGTCACCAATATCAAACACAGGTGTTCATTCTAAAGATGGACAACGGACTGTAATTATAATCTCTTCCAGAAGAAGGGCACAACAGGGGCGACCAATCCGGCTTCAGGTCACGACCCATCCTGCCCTGAAACACGTGCTGGAAACTCCACGGACCTGCGGGGCTGTGGAACAGGCTGCGGACACTCCTCTCCGGGGTGTTGAAGACGATCGTGGCCATGGAATTGTACTCGCCATCAGCACAGAACAGCTGTGAGAGGGATAAGTGGAGGTTCAGGCCTGAGGACAGGATACACACCCTCTCAGCTGTTCAGCCAATGAAATCACAGAGAGCCCACCTCCAGCTGCCTTACCTGCAAGGGGTATTCCTCCAGCTGATCCTCCCCCAGGGGCTGGCAGTCGTTGGAGAAGTAGATCATAGTGAAGAACACAGTGGCCGTCACGGCAGCAACCAGTATGGCCTCGATCACCTGCAGGCAGGGCCGGTGGATATACCTGGGGATGGGGGGGGGGGGCATGGTGGCTCAGCTAATGATTTTGTTGTGGGACAACTTTCATTTGCATCAAACCAGTGTGGGGCAGTTTCAAGGTCAGCCCCACAGTCTCGGGATATATTTATTTAATTATTTAATTTCAAGTGTTAAGATGCCTAAGTTTCAGACAGGCGTGACACAGTAAAAACCAAACAGGCCTCACTTACGTGCACACACACAGGCAGAGGTACGCACACACACACACACACACACAGGCACACATGCGCACAGAAGTACGCACACACACACACACACAGGCACACACACGCACACAGGCACACGCACACAGGCACACCTGATCCTGAGGATGGTGAGCCAGTAGTTCAGGACGTTGAACAGTGCTCCCAGCAATCCACCTGCGGGGGGGAAAGAGACATGGGCCCGGCATGAGAAAACCAGAAACAGAACCAGTCCGTTAAGATGTAAAAGAGCAAGGTTTGGGTTTCCACAATAAGACGCTCCCTCTCTCTCTCTCTCTCTCACCGAAGGCTCCCATGACGATAAACAGAGGAATCTCATACAGGTAGTACTCCGTGCTCTGAGGGGGGGGGGGGTAAAAAAAAAGAAAAAAAATCAATACCCAGAATCCTCCAGTCAAACATGCAAATGACAACATCACAGTAATTTCTTCTATTTTCTAAAAAGTTACTGATATCTAGTTGGATGGCTAGATGAACACCGCTTCAGTTCCCAAACTTCTCCTCAGGGGCACCTCAGCCGTTCCATGATTTTGTTAAATTTCACCAACAGCTGAATTAAAAAAAGTTAAATATACTGGCTTAAAAAGTCAGTGAGAGACTGACTAGCTGTATGAGGTGTGCTGGTGGCCAAGTCAAAAAAAACACATGGCTGCATTGGACGGTCGCTGCAAATACTAGGATGATTTTAGCAGAGGTTCTGAAATGGCGAAGTTGACACACTTTCACAGGCATAATATCATAGTTTTACACCAACACGAGGATAATCTAAATATCATTTTCTTTGCCTGCCTAAGACTTTTGCACAGTAGTGTATAATTTTTAAAAAAATGGTGAACGTGTTGTGATCCTACAGGAAGCATACAGTGGGCATCCGGGGCAAACGTTTCCCAAAAACTTCAGGCACCGAAGGCGGGAAAAATTCTGCTGCGTTTAAAAAAAATAAAATAAACAACCGTATCTGCATACCATGTAAACTGCTACAGGTGCCTCTCTTGTAACGAGAAACATCCACAACCATGGCTAACATGCCTACCTAAACCAGGAGGCCCAACTAAAACAGCGCGGTACTCATGTCCACCGAGGTGATGACTATATTTCCAGCCCAGGGGGCCTCCCAGGAAAGTCATGCGCTGCGGGGTGGGGGCTGTGTCCAAGTCCCCCAACAAACGTTTCATGGTTTCCTTTCCAACCCATGTGACCAGAAGGCAGGTAAAAATACATCACTGCTCATGTGACAGGGTACCGAGTCGAGCCCTTTCTGGAAATAACAGCTCATCCTTTTCTCTCTCACCCTTGTTTCCCCATAAAGTTCACAGATCAGCCCCTTCTTGAACGGCACGGACAGGAAAGACCAAAACATGTTCGGGAACAGTGTGAACTTGGTCTCATTCTGGATTTTGGTCAAAATTATACCGTCTTCTTTCGCCTTTCCCAAACGAGGTAATGATTATAAAATGCTCTCCACTCTAAGTTGTCCAGACATCCATAAACATCACATTTTCCCCACTGACTAACGGGAGGCAGGAAACCAATGTCAGAGGGTAACGGCCGACATCTCCCAAGAGCTACTTGACTTGCGGACAGCATACCATTGGCCAAGACAACCAGATCAATTACCGATGCCCAATATTTTGATTTTCAAGATTCCATCTACAGACTTTTAAAAAGGACAATCTACATCACAACACCGACAGAAATGGGAAACTTACATCGTTGTCAAAGCGTCCAAAGTTGATGAGACCTGGGTTACTAAAATCTCCCGGCTTGTTGTGGTAGATACTCATGAAGAAGTTCAAGGTGAAGGTCGAGATCATGGAAGCGAAGAACTGAAAGATACGGGTCACTGAATAGTTACATTTCACCAGAGCCCCGTGGCGGGGCAAGGAGATCAGGTATGCTAATCGGAAACGTCACTCACGATTCTCCAGGTCAACATCTGGTTCCAGAAGGAGGCTCCCTCCTCCAAGCTGAAAAGGACACCACCTGCAAAACCGGAAACCATCAGAAACTGCTGCATAACTGCATTACTCACAGATCAGCTCCACTAAACTGGAAATATTCAGCAAAGGTCATACAGGGGTCTTTATTGCAAGGATAAGACTCCACTGGTGTGACTCCATGCCTTTGTGGCATTTTTTTCCTGGATTATTCATCAACACAGAGCCACCTTGTACTTTCCATCCTGAAACCGAAAAATCAATGGCGGAGGCCGAAGAAGCCCAACGCTGACAGGACACTCTAATAACCTTTTTTTTACTCATCATAGCTTCCCTTCTTCCTTGAGGGTAACATTAGATTCTGGAGGCATGGAACTGATCTGAGATCAGAGCTTCGGGTGTGTATATGGGTGTGTCGAGACTAGATGGTCAGTATGGATAACTAAGGTGCACTAAAATTGGGTGAGCAGGCAAGGCATGTCACCCAGGTTGTGTGACAATTATTTTATATATATGTATATATATATTCCATCCACCATCCCTCCTTTACGGAGAACTGCGTTATTTTTATTGTCCATTACGAAGAAAAAAAAAACTATATATATATATATATATATATATATATATATATATATATATATATATATATATATATATATATATATGGGTGTATCGAGACTAGATGGTCATTATGGATAACTAAGGTGCACTAAAATTGGGTGAGCAGGCAAGGCATGTCACCCAGGTTGTGTGACAATTATTTTATATATATGTATATATATATTCCATCCACCATCCCTCTTTTATGGAGAACTGCGTTATTTTTATTGTCTATTGCAAAAAAAAAAAAAAAAAAACAATACATATATACATATATATTTATGGGTGTATCGAGACTAGATGGTCATTATGAATAACTAAGGTGCACTAAAATTGGGTGAGCAGGCAAGGCATGTCACCCCGGATGTGTGACAATTATTTTATATGTATGTATATATATATTCCATCCACCATCCCTCCTTTACGGAGAACTGCGTTATTTTTATTGTCCATTGCGAAAAAAAAAAACTATATATATACATATATATTTATGGGTGTATCGAGACTAGATGGTCATTATGGATAACTAAGGTGCATTCAAATTGGGTGAGCAGGCAAGGCATGTCACCCAGGTTGTGTGACATTAATTATTTTATATATATGTATATATATATTCCATCCACCATCCCTCCTTTATGGAGAACTGCGTTATTTTTATTGTCTATTGCAAAAAAATAACACAAAAAAACTATATATATATATACACACATATATATTTATGGGTGTATCGAGACTAGTTGGTCATTATGGATAACTAAGTTGCACTAAAATTGGGTGAGCAGGCAAGGCATGTCACCCAGGTTGTGTGACAATTATTTTATATAAATGTATATATATATTCCCTCCACCACCCCTCCTTTACGGAGGACTGCTTTATTATTAATATCCATTGCGAAAAAAAAACACAAGAAAAAGAAAAAATATCTATATATATATATACATATATACATACATATATACATACATACATACATACATATATACATACATATATATATACATACATATATATATATATACATACATATATATATATATACATACATATATATATATATACATATATATATATATACATATATATATATATACATATATATATATATACATATATATATATATACATATATATATACTATATATATATATATATATATATATATATATATATATATATATATATATATATATGGGTGTGTCGAGACTAGATGGTCAGTATGGATAACTAAGGTGCACTAAAATTGGGTGAGCAGGCAAGGCATGTCACCCAGGTTGTGTGACAATTATTTTATATATATGTATATATATATTCCATCCACCATCCCTCTTTTATGGAGAACTGCGTTATTTTTATTGTCTATTGCAAAAAAAAAAAAAACTATATATATATATATATATATACATATATATTTATGGGTGTATCGAGACTAGATGGTCATTATGGATAACTAAGGTGCACTAAAATTGGGTGAGCAGGCAAGGCATGTCACCCCAGTTGTGTGACAATTATTTTATATAAATGTATATATATATTCCCTCCACCACCCCTCCTTTACGGAGGACTGCTTTATTATTAATATCCATTGCGAAAAAAAAAACACAAGAAAAAGAAAAAATATCTATATATATATATACATATATATATATATATATATATATGGGTGTGTCGAGACTAGATGGTCAGTATGGATAACTGAGGTGCACTAAAATTGGGTGAGCAGGCAAGGCATGTCACCCAGGTTGTGTGACAATTATTTTATATATATGCATATACATATTCCATCCACCATCCCTCCTTTACGGAGAACTGCGTTATTTTTATTGTCTATTGCAAAAAAAAAAAAAACTATATATATATATATATATATACATATATATTTATGGGTGTATCGAGACTAGATGGTCATTATGGATAACTAAGGTGCACTAAAATTGGGTGAGCAGGCAAGGCATGTCACCCCAGTTGTGTGACAATTATTTTATATAAATGTATATATATATTCCCTCCACCACCCCTCCTTTACGGAGGACTGCTTTATTATTAATATCCATTGCGAAAAAAAAAACACAAGAAAAAGAAAAAATATCTATATATATATATACATATATATATATATATATATATGGGTGTGTCGAGACTAGATGGTCAGTATGGATAACTAAGGTGCACTAAAATTGGGTGAGCAGGCAAGGCATGTCACCCAGGTTGTGTGACAATTATTTTATATATATATGTATATATATATTCCATCCACCATCCCTCCTTTACGGAGAACTGCGTTATTTTTATTGTCTATTGCAAAAAAAAAACAGAAAAACTATATATATATATATATATATATACATATATATTCATGGGTGTATCGAGACTAGATGGTCATTATGAATAACTAAGGTGCACTAAAACTGGGTGAGCAGGCAAGGCATGTCACCCAGGTTGTGTGACAATTATTTTATATATATGTATATATATATATATATTCCCTCCACCACCCCTCCTCTACGGAGGACTGCTTTATTTTTATTTCCATTGCAAAAATAAAACATTTTAAAACACAAAAAAAAAAAAAAACGAAAATAATAATAATAAAAATTATTTTGAATGTGTATTCAAATAAGTTTGAATGTGTGTGAACTATATATAAATATATATATACACATGCATATACAGAAATATATACACACACGCACACATATATATATATAAAGACACACACAGACACACACTCACATAAACACATACACACACTGTGTACAGTCTTATGCAAAGGTTTGGCACCCCTTGACAAATAACATCTTTTCAATTACAAAAGCAACAATATCAGTTAATACAGTCTCTTTAGGAACTGGGGGGAAAATACACAATATTTTCAGCAAACATTGATGAATAGTTACTTTTTATGCCATAAATTGAACAAAATTACAAAATAAAAACATTATTATGGCACTCTGCAAAAGTTTGGGCACCCTACGTAATCAGTACTTAGTAACACCTCCTCTGCCAGATATCACAGCTTACAAGCGCTTCTTATAGCCAGCTGAAAGGCTTTCAGTTCTTGTACTTGGGATTTTCTCACATTCTTCCTTGCAAAAGGCTTCTAGTTCTGTAATATTCTAATATATCAAGGGCTGTATTGTCAAATAGGAGATCGGCAGCATTCTCCCACCTGAGAAAACTGTACTACAATGCCCTTGATAGTGTGTAGAAACACACTCGTCAGCTCTAGTCCTCCTGTAACAACGCAAAAGGACTGGCAACCCTCAGGTATTTATGCGTGCGATTGTATGATAAATTCACCCTGACAGTCTCACACTTCTCTTGGTACCAACAGGTCTCATGGAATATATAAAAGGCAACTGCAACAATTATACTCGGCACTAAACATCGAGGCACGGAAATGCAGCAGAGCTTGTGTATTTCTCAGGATGCATTCTAGTAAAATGCCCGGAAAATGAGCTAAAGACATATTTCAAGGGGCACTATATAAAACCGATGGAAATTTTACTGATTAAATAAAAGGAAAAGCATTGTTTGAAAAATCACAAATGTTTCTAAGATTCAATGCATCGCTTTTTGACCACATCATAGCGATGAACACATCATTGTTCCTGACAATGTCCTAATACAGAAATAAAACTTTATGTTGGTAAACTCAAAAAGCCTTCAGCTGTCACACTGGCTAACGATCTCAAACGATTATAAAGCAGCATTTTGAAAAGCGCTGTTTTAAAATAACAGCTACAACACTTACCTTGTCTTCTGGCCAAATGCTTTTCACGGCTTGGCACTCCAACGGTGCTGAAACGAAATTTGTATTTCCTCCTACCTCGTTTGCCCTTCAGTTCTTGTTTTCTCCCTTTGGATGTTTTTTTCCTTCTTCTTTGGATATTGTTTTTTATTTTTGTTTGTTTTTTTTACTTTGCATGTTTTTCCTTCTTCGGATATTATTTTTTTGGCTTATTTTTTTAGACGATGTTTTTTTCGTCTTCTTTAAAAATTGTTTTTTTTTTTCATCCTTTTGATGTTGTTTTACGGAACAAGAGCCGTACAGTGCTACTCTATCAGGAGGTAGCGCCAACTGAACGCCTTGAAGCAGTACCCAGCTCTTTTATAGGGAGCGTCAACCCGAAGTCAAGTTCTAGAACGTTGCACTCACTTTTCATTGGTTTCCCAGCTATGCTGTCAGAATAATGTTTGCTGATTGGTCGAAAATTTTAAAACGTACCCGAGTACTGTAAAAAAACTCAAGATCTTGCTACCCTACGGAGCACCCATAAGGTGATTTTTTTTATACGTTATATGCAGCTATTTGTAGCAGGCCGTAATTAGACTAATCCACCCTTTGTCAATAAAGCCAACAAGAGAACAGGTTGCCCAAAGTTTGCTCAGGTACACGCCACAGCACAACCTTAAAAACACATCCAGCACAAATCACACTAGTGAATGACACAGCAAATCACAGCAATAAAAAAGACCCCTATGGGCAATCCAGCACCCAGACTACAGGTGCCAAAAGGCCCAGCCTGCCTAATAATGAACCCAAAATATACATACAACAAAGAAAAAGACACAAACAAAAAAGAAAATAAAACTAGCCAGCTGCTCCCACTAAACCCCGCTCCCGAGGCCACTAAGCCGGCTGGCTTGATAATACACGATACAACCTCAGATAAAACATATTAAAGCAACACCAGGGAGGTTTACAACCTGATCCTTAAAATTATCGACCCGTAATTCCACCTTGAAAACCCCTAAAGAACAGTAGTTTACCCCATGACTCACTGCCCCATTCAAACAAAAAAAAAACAGGTTTTTGGGGTAACCTTTAGGTCAGCTCTTCAAAACCAGGTATGAGGACTCTTCAGCTAATCAGTCCTCTAATTAGAAATCTAATTAGGGAGTTGCAGCGAAAACCTGCATACACACCGGCCCTTTGCGGATAAGATTGTTCACCCCTGAAACAAGCAAACAGAAAGGCTGCTACACTGCAAATTCAATATGCCCGC
The DNA here is from genome assembly GCF_023856365.1 of Brienomyrus brachyistius. Lineage (NCBI taxonomy): Eukaryota > Metazoa > Chordata > Actinopteri > Osteoglossiformes > Mormyridae > Brienomyrus > Brienomyrus brachyistius. The sequence goes on from NW_026043522.1 coordinate 23,540, forward strand.
CGATGCTCCACCAAATCTATCAGGACCCTGCCTGTCTTTCCCGTGCCTGCTCCTTTGCCAATATGCCCTACCATCGGAACATGCACAGCCATCTCGCCCCGGCTATGCCTCCAGTCCGAACTGCAGTTCCTATACCTGCCTATAATTGCCTGGCTACAATCCATCCCCCAAAATGAAATTGATGACCCAACGATCACAGCTAAGAATTCTATCCCCAAACCACTGGTCTTCCTCCCCAACCGAACGATCATTCACTGACCGTGGTAACTTATAAGGGTTGGTATGATGACCAGTGGTGGACCTCACCGAACGTTTAACTGGTCTCTACACCTCGGGGGGGACATAACCTCCTCCATTATACGAGGCCTACTTGTGGATGCTCTATTGCGACCCCTCCCACCAGCCCTGTCCCCGTAAAATCACAGAGTCCTCATCCGATTCCATTTCTGTTGCCCCTGTGGGCAACCCAGACTCAGGAGACATTACCAGAACATCTTCCCCTGACATAACAACCCCCTGTGGTACTGGACGCAACTCTGTTCGGTGAACTTGACGGACAACCCCGTCCCCCTCCATTGGAGTTGCAGAGTAAACTGCACCCTGATCTTGGGGACACCGAACTACCATATACAAACAGGCATCCCAATGATCCTGTATTTTACCTCGAACATGGTTCCGCAAACACACCAGCTGACCTTCATCAAACCCCTAATCATTAACCAACTCATTGTGTTTCCGATTTCGTGGTGTGGCTTGTTCCTCCAACTAAGCCTTCACATACTCTTGAAGCACCTGCAAACTTTCCTGATGGTTTTGTACCCATTCCTCCAAAGGTCCACCATACTGACTGATCCCGGCAGGAGCCTGAAGATAGTGTATCGGTAATCGAGGCTCACAGCCAGACCTTAAATAAAAAGGCATCATCCAGTCATTTGGTGGGGTGTAGTATTGTAAGCTTCTCTGCTGGAGGAAGTGTGTGAAGCAAATTGTGCAAAAAAAATATTAAAGCAACACCAGGGAGGTTTACATCTAGATCCTTAAAATGATCGACCTGCAATTCCACCTTGAAAATCCAATTACCATATAAAGGATACAAGATGTAAAGATGACAAATGACATGGCACACATTTGTTGTTTAGACTGTTGTGTCAGGTTAATTGAAAGCTGAAGGATCTTAGTGTTTACTAGTCTAAGTAACAGAATGTCTAAACACTGTGCTTGCCTTTATGGGTTTTTAAGCAGAACATATAGGTATAGAAACATATTAACATTACGTTTCACGATTCACTGACTGGAGAATAGGAGAATATACACATCAATATTACTACTTAAGTTAACTAACCCTAATCCCAACCCCTATTGGCACGGAGCCCGCCAGGGTTCAGGTGAGATATAAATCTGTAATCTGTATCAATGGTTTTGCTATCCATACCCACCCTATTAATGTTAGCTTCCCAGGGTTTCTTGTTAGACAAGCTCTGTGTCTCTCTATACCCCCATTTACTGCACGACTGATTGTCCATTTATAAAGAATCAAATAGGGTGAAGATGGTTTTAGTTTACAATTACTCTGGAAGGTGACCAGATTAAAAAAAACTAAATACCATGCCTACGTGTATGTAATCTCCATCACAGTCCCCATTTTCCCCATAATCCTCGTTTTGATAGTGCCAATTTGTGTAATGTGAGTTTTTTTTTTTTTTTAAAAACTGTTATAGAAGAACATACTGGATGCCACATGTGTACAATTACCCCTTTCTAATTAGGGGGGTCCGTTGTGTCAGCTACAGCCTTTACTAACATACACATAAGTATACAGTCTTACAGCACTTTTGTTTTCCTTTTGTATTTAATGGTTTTCCATTTAGGGGGCAGCATGGTGGTGCAGTGGTTAGCACTGTTGCCTCACACCTCTAGGGCCCGGGTTCGAGTCTCCACCTGGGTCACATGTGTGTGGAGTTTGCATGTTCTACCCATGTCATCGTGGGGTTTCCTCCGGGTACTCTGGTTTCCCCCACAGTCCAAAAACATGCTGAGGCTAATTGGAGTTGCTAAATTGCCCATAGGAGTGTATGCGTGAGTGAATAGTGTGTGAGTGTGCCCTGCGATGGGCTGGCCCGCCATCCTGGGTTGTTCCCTGTCTCGTGCCCATTGCTTCCGGGATAGGCTCCAGACCCCCCGCGATCCAGTAGGATAAGCGGTTTGGAAAGGCTGCCTAACGCCCTTAATTTGTTTGCAATTTCGCCAGGTAGGCTACCTTCTTTAAACTGCGTTTTGCTAGACTACACATTTCGAGATGTTTTATTGTAGTCTTGGTAAATATATATATATAGTTTAGCCTAACCCAGCCACTTAAGGGAGCAAGCCAGCTCAGGTAGGTGCCAGTCCCAAGCCCGGATTAATGGAGAGGGTTGGCGTCAAGAAATAAAGAGAAATAAAGACAACTAATACTCCTAGTTTGCGAGATCTGACTGCAATGGCAGCACTGCTACAAGGGTGTGGATAAATCTATACAAATATCACATGCATGCACATTACTTCTTTTACAATAACCAACTCCTGATCCATACTGTTAGTCGTGAAAAAAAAAACTATCGTGTACATAGAGGCCCTGTGTAAAAAGATAACTGCCAAGGAAAAGATCAAAAACATTTATTTCAAGGATACAAAGTTTTTATGGTCATGTACAGTGTACAGTGCAATTCTTATTTGATTAACTTGAATGTCTCCACAGACTAGACGATTAAACAAATAAAGCAGCGCAACATTACAATAACTAATAACAAATAAACAAAGCTCACGAGTACTATTACAGTATTTATATCATTTATTTAAACTTAATTTTACCAGGTAAATTAACTACAAAGCAGTTACCACTGCTTTACCTGCTTCTCGGGAGAAATAGCAGATATACGTCATGTATGTGACTAAATTCTTAAGCCAATAAGGGCAAAGTTGTGTCGTAATGGAGGCGGATCCAGTTTGTGCAGCCGGTTAAAGACACTACGGGCATGTAAATGGAGAACGAAATTATAGTTATACCGAATCTCCTACACACAATACCAAGGTTACCAACTTTGGTCAGCTGACCGGAGTGAGACGTTCAATTCCCGTAAGATTTCTTTGCGCCAGCCTGAGAGTCTGAAAACACGTCACACCAGATGCATGAGAGATGGAAACCTGGGATATTCAGTCGAATCAGATCAAATATGATGCTAAGTTAGTACTAAGTTAAAATATGTTCCGGACTTGTAACATGCACCCATGATTTGGAACAGTCAGCAGGCTGTCTCTGGCCACGCCCCCTACACTCGGTCCGGCCCCTGGCTTTTCCTGAATTCTGATTCCTTTAGATAAACATTGACTTCATTGATATTGTTATTGATTTATCGACAGACCATCATACGTTTTAGACGTTATAATAACAACACTCTATTGATCCCCAAAGAGAGAAATTCTCTCCTTGCCTGCCCCCTCTTACTGTCCATGATACACAAGCACATATGTAGAAAAACGTCAGCTTGGAAGCCAAGGCTGGACTTAACCTACTCCTTAGGGTTCAACTGGAAACTGCCCCATGGCCGAGCGGTCTAAAGCCTCCTGCGCAGCGAAAATGGCCTTTCAAAGTAAGGGGTATTCTGTTCTCCGAAGTAAGGCGTGGGTTCGAATCCAACTTCCGACAAAAGTTCTTCAATCGCTACAGCAGAATTTGAGCCACTGATCGGCTTTAATTGCTTTGTTTTATTTTTGCGTTTCAGGCAAAACTACATAACACTTAAGAGGTGCAGGATGATCTGTCTTGCTCTCGCGAGGTTTTTGTACGACGTGACATGGTGACATAATGCAGCGGACGATAAAAATCTAACCACAATGCATTGCGTCAGGACCAGAATGTATTGCTTTAAGCCAGCGCTGTATGTGGGTACATGAAGTGGAAAGCACCCAATAACAAACATAACATTTAAAAAAAATCTACAAACTAGTGGGAATATAAAATAAAATAAATGTGTCTGGGCAAATTGGTAAGTTAAATTAAATCGTTTTAAGCAGTGTTAAGCAGTGTGTGGTTTTAAACACGAGTAGCATGTACCGTGTTGACGGCGCATGAACGTATCTTGGCAGCACATGTAAAACTTAGATTTGCAAGCGGGATGTGAAACAGCATTTAGGTGTTTAAAACAGCAATAGAGTGCGTGTTTGTTCACGCAGTTACAATGTTTAGTTGTTATTTCTGTGGAACATCAGTGCAAACCCTTAGGGAACATGTTTTACATGTCAAACTTCACCGTCATGAACCACGATGCGTGTTCAAGTGTGGCGCTACAGATTGCCACAATACGTTTCGTTCATATGGGGAATTTAAGGCTCATTTTTACCGTAAACATAACACAGATTCATATATTGATACTACAAATGCCCTTACGGTGTTTACGTGTAATATGTCTATGTGCCAGCGCCAATGTCGCGATGTCAGATCACTAACAGCTCACTTAAAGGAACATATAGCCGAAGGACGTGTTGTGACATGTCCGGTGACAGGATGCGACCATACGTTCACTGTGAGATCGTCGTTTACAGCCTACATGTCCAGGAAACACAGACAATGTTCTGTGGACAGTATAAGAGATCTTAATAAGGAGACAGTTTCTCAGTTTCTTGAAACTGAACCGTTAGTTACAGGCCCTACAGAGAGATTTAGTGAGACTGATGAAGGTGAAGTCCATCTTACAGAAAATTTCAGTGACCTTTTTCTTAGAAATATTTCTCTTTTCTACTTGAAATTACATGGGCAGTTTCTTCTGCCAGCATCAACTATACAAAATATTATTGAAGAGATGCTAAGCATACATGAACTAGGACAGACATATACTTTGAATAAATTAAGTGCATTCCTGAAAAGTGACTTAACTGAATTAACAGATGAGGTTATTGGTAGTATATGTGATGTTGTGAAGGAATCTGACCTTTTCACCATTAGTCATGAAGGACCAATGAGAACCAATTTTTCAAGAACTAGGGCTTTTAAACAGATGTTTAGATACACAGAACCTGTAAAGTTGTACTTAGGAAGGGATGAAACAAGGTCACAGAGGTTTGCCTACTATGTTCCATTGAAAGACACTTTGAGACATTTACTGGAGTCAGACTTATGGCAGAATTGTGCTGCACAGGGTACATACGTACCATACACTGATGTGCTTTGTGATGTCAGTGATGGTCAGGTATATAAAAACAATGAGTTCTTTTCTCAAAACCCATCATGTCTAAAACTAATTCTATATCAAGATTCTTTTGAGGCGGTGAACCCATTAGGTTCAGCAAAAAGCAGCACAAAGTAGTAGCTGTATATTTGTCTCTGGCTAATTTACCACCTCATCAAGTACAGACCACATGTCACTTGTAATGCTGTGTCAGGAAAAAGACTTCAAACACTTTGGCCATGACAAAGTTTTCTCAAGGCTCATTGCAGACTTAAAAGACCTGGAAGACAATGGAATAACGGTGGCAGAGGAAAAAGTTAAAGGGACTGTTTTGTGCATTGCAGGGGACAATTTGGGGTCTCATAATATCGGTGGATTTACAGAAAATTTTAGTTTTTCTGAATATTTCTGCAGGTATTGCCGGACAACCCGAACAGATTTTCAAACAGATCCAAATGCATTTTACAGTCTGAGGAACAACAAAACGTTGAAGGTATAATATCTGAGTTTTAATTCATTGAATTACTTCGATGTTTGTATGCCTGGCCTGCCACCTTGTTTAGGCCATGACATTTTTGAGGGTATCCTTTCCTATGATTTAGCCCTTTACCTGAAGTACTTCATCAAGCAAAAAAAGTGGTTCACTTATTCAATTCTGAATAGACGCATTAAGAAATTTAAGTACAGTGGCTCTGATGTGTTGAGTAAGCCATGTGCAGTAAACTCCAATGGAGTAAAGCTTTATGGTCAGGCTGTTCAGAACTGGAATTTTCTAAGACTTCTTCCTGTGATCATGTGTGACAAGGTGAAAGAGCCCACAGATGATGATTGGCAGTTGACCCTTCAGCTAAAAGACATTGTGGAGCTGATTTGTGCACAGAAAATTTTATTGCCAGAGGTTGCATACCTTGACGTTCTTATCCAAGAATATCTTGCTTGTAGATTTTCTTTCTTTCCAGGACATAGGTTAAAGCCTAAGCATCACTACTTGCGACACTACCCTGCACTGATTTTAAAGTTTGGTCCTTTGATCAGGTTGTGGACAATGCGATTTGAAAGTAAATAAGGCACCATGGCAACAACAGTCAGAACAGCATCCAGTTCACAGCTAGTTTTAAAAATTGCTTTAACGCAGAGTGATTACAGGAAATAGGTGTACTGCTTAATATTAATTAAATTATTAAAATGTGCTAATAATAGACATATTTGTCAGTCAGACATTGTGCTTTTTAAAGAGCAGAAGGGATACATTAAATTACGATTATATTGTCCTTACTGTATATATTTTTACATTTTTCCCCTCAATGATTGTCAAGTGATCACAATTCTTACTGTGCTTTACCCCTCACTTGATAGAGATGTACCAAAACTGAACATATAACTGGATTTCACTCAGAATAACCAGGCCTTCTTTTTGGACTCTTTATCCCTTTTTATTTTATCTTCGCTTTCCTCAAGCCAGGCATTTACAGGTGAAAAACCTTAAACCACAAAACACCAACTTTCACCAATCTATCTTATGAGCAAACACAAAATTTTACTTTAAATGCATATATATATATATATATATTATATATATATATATATATATATATATATATATATATATATATATATATATATATATATATATATATATATATATATATATATATATACACATACACACAAAATATACAATGAATGACCAATCTCAGCTTCAAATTTCCACACAATTATACATAACTTGTTCTGAATAAAATTCCTCCAAACATCAAAGTTTAAGATCAAACCACTGGGGAAACACATAAATGAGTTACTCAACGCAATAAATTGCAATGAAAAGCTAACCAATTAGACAATCGAACAATAGGTTTAACATTTCTGCCCATATGAATTATTAAAAGGAAAGTTCACCCTTAATACTTTTTTTTTTTCTTTTTAGCAATTTAATATTTAACTTTTAGATAAACTAAAAATAGAACCCCCCCCTTTTAAACCGCATTAATGCAAACATCTGAATCAATAAAACAGCATTCCACATATTGTCATTAAGACACTTACAGCACACCATTTATTCCTAATACAGTCAAATACCACAACTCATATAATGTTACAAGCCAGCACCAGCGCCTCAATGCCTCATTAGCGCACCCCATTAAGAAATAAACCCCACTCGCAACAGGTAGTGCTTGCTACAAATAACATTTGCAACAAAGTCCAACACGCATGGTTCATGGTCTTACCGGCTGTCCGTTCAGAGTCTACTTTTCAGTACACAATCGCAGCACAGTTCCAGAAGCACTTGGTGTAGATTTGACCCTTTGCTTGTCGCGCTACCAATGCGTTTTGCCGACTTTATCCAAAATAAAGAGCAGGTGCGTCCGTTAATGCCTTCCCCTCGGGTGCACACAGGTGAGTAAACTTTGGTTCCGCATGACCACTTGCGTGAACGACGTAACCACTTGCTGGAATGACGTTCATCGCAACAATGATATAAATATTTTCCCCCCTGACATATAATCAGTGTAAGCACACAAACACATTGGCCGGTTATCCTATTCATTCAGTTCCACGGACAGTGACCTGTGTTACTGTGCTGTGACATCTGGTTCCTTCATTGGCTCTGTATATTTCTATAAATGACTAAATGGCTCTGTTGTAGAAATTTCCAGCCAGAGACTTGGTTCCTATATAACGAGAAGATTTTATTTTTACTCGGACTGAGAAGCTACAGAAAATCATCTCTGCATGTGATCTCCCCTTTACTGCTCAAGCAGAGCACACGCACATCAGCAAGTGTCAAGGCAGCAAGTGCATACAAACAACTTCTCAGGGCCTTCAGGAAGAGTCAGACTGCGGTGTCATTCAGAGATACCATTGTCTAAGACTTGCACTAAAACATTCTATGCACTTGGGCATATTTAAACAAAGTAGTATGGTACCTATGTCAGAATCCATCCCTGCCTTGTCCTGTTCACATGTCACTGGCCATCCTATTCTCTCCTCTGTCTTGTACCCCTTAGCCCATAGTGTGTTTGCCTGCTCATCGGGCCACCATGTGGCTTAACGGGCCAAGTGGTTGGCCACCGTGCCTGACTCCCCTTTTGATTGTGGGTTTTGAGGATATCAGTGGGTCTGTGTTTTCATGATTGTCCCCCAGGCCACCATGCAGCTCAGCCCTTGATTCCAACTACAGTAGCAATCAGGTGGTTCTCGGTCTACTAGGACTGTATAACAGGATTCTTCACCCATTCTATCTTTACTCCTTCAGCCGCATACATGAGTCAGACCTATAGGTTATTCAAATTCCGTCCTGCCAAATTTACTGGACAGGAAGTGGACACTGCAAATGAATGTGTGAATACGCCAATACCTACATCTTTACAAGTTACATTAAGGGGTTTGGTACAGTAAATGGCTGTGAGGTGGGATTTCTTCTTGATGTCTGTTTGTAGCCCGTCCACCAGCAGCTGCTGCTGTATTTATCACACCAAGCAGGGAAAGTATATTGCTAAATTTTCCTTAGTTCAATTACGCTTGATTAAGCTAATTAAGCCGGCTATGTTATTTACATTCAGAAGGATGCCGCCATATTGGGTTATACACAGATGCCACGATAGCTCACACTCACATTCCCTCTTCATTATTTTTCTAAACACACTCTATCCTGCCTTGTCACCTGCAACAAGATCTCACTCCCTGTAGCAATAAAAGTCTTTCTTATGATTGAGCAGATTTCTGCTTCTCTCCTAACCATGGGCATCCAAAGTAAGATGAAGCAAAATGTTAGGAAATTTGATAACACATGGTTACTCTTTTGGTAACAGTGACTTTGGTTTTATTTTGATAGATGTAAACTACATAATATGGTCTTAACCTTGTTTTCTGTCCTAAAAGCAAACTTTTATGTTACAGGAGAAAAGTGCACAGCTGCTTGGATCAACCCCAGCTAATCAGCGCATATGGGAATCTTTTCAAAATACCATGTGAGTCTTATGCAATTTACCCAATTAATATAAGCTCTTTAGATGACGCTTAAATAATCAATTCCCATCAACTTAGTGTCAAAACACAAACTCAGTGGCAAAAAAGTGAAGGGCAACAGACTAAGTTGTGAAAATGAAATCTGCATGTGATGAAAGGGCATGTGACTGTATCGCGATGATTATAATCATCAGATCAAACGGACCACGGAGTTGGCGGTATGGTCACACTGCTGGTCCCATGTCAGTAGGGTATAGCACACCCCTGGGCCCGGATACTACTAGGATGTCACTGGTGTACCACTGTGCCGTCAGAGTGTGGTGTGTCACTCCACAGCATTGGCAGGATTGCTCCTCTCCCTGCAGCGCCACCATACGCACATGACGGTCATCTGTGGTACTGCAGAACTGAGATGTATCGCTGAACATGGTAGGACGCCAGTCGTCATCAGTCCATCAGTCCATGCCTCCCAGTGACTACACCACTCCAAACGCAACCGTTTCTGTGCTATTGTGAACGGCAGCCTATGCATGGGACGGTGAACCCGTAGTCCAGCTGATGCCAGTCATCGCGACACGATGATATAGGGTGTTGTAGAGAGTCCAGTAGCTGTGTCCATATATCAGGCGCAGGTGTCATGGGGATCTGTGATGCTTGGAGCACAATCCGACGATCCTTCCTTGGCGTGGTCTGTCTTGGATGACCAGAAACTTCACGACGTGTGTGGATGCCTCACGTGCCCATTGGTTTCAATATCAGGCCACTGTGATATCCGCATGGCCCACATGCAATTGCAGCACATGACCACCTGGCTTCATGTAAACCCGCAATGCAACCCTATCAAACTCCGTCAAGTGCCGTTAACACTGTCTAATGTGACTACGAGGCATCCTGTGTCTGGTGATTAAACATGCCAACTCCTTGCAATTTGAATCATTTACATATCCATCACTGGTCTGCACATGTACCAGATTACATCTTTAATCGGATAGTTACTTCTGGGTTCTCAACTTTTTTTTTCATAATACCCCTTAAGTGTATATGCCCTTCACTGATGAGAAATTCATCAACATCTAAGTCCTACATTCATGTACAATGCATATTAAATGAATATTTTGTCACTATTAGTTTTGATGTATCATTCTTTGAATGCACTCAATTGAATCATGGACAGTGGTTCCACATGGAAAAAAATGAATATTCCGAAAAGGAAAAATCCTTCTTCGGTTGATACATTCACTTTGTGTTCTGAGAATTTTTCCCTTGAGTGCCTTGTACAGTATGTCTAGTGTGTTTTTGGTGTGAATGTGGCCATAATCATACAAGGAAAAAACCACTGACTTGTAGTGAACATGTAAAACCGCAACATGCAGTGTCATACGTAACTGAAATAAGAAATGCTGGATTGCCTGAGTTGCATGCGTGCATGTTTTTTAATATGGGCAACATGGTTCCCTGAGATGCCTCAGTGTTGCTCACCGCCATCTCTAACACACAACCTCACAAACCATCTTAAAACTACTGAAAGAAATAATTGGCTACACTGCAGCTCCACTGTTTTGTTTGGCACCCCTGCATGTCCTGCATTGTGTGGGGAAAAAAGCTGAAGGCTGAGGAATGTTACATAACACAGCTAGAATGTAAAAACTCTCTCTGGTGTAATTCACTGCGTAAAACCAATGGTCCTAAGTGTGGTGTCTTCTTCATAACACTCCCTGATGTTTGTGTCCGTGACCATGAGATAGGGTGGCTGCTTTTCTTCCTTGCTTTCCTTGTATTCCTACGTTTCCTCCCCAGCCTTGGTTGGTAGGTCAGGCAGCATCACCTTGTTTTAATAGACCCAGGTGCAATTTATCTTGAAATTAGACTCAAGTGCAGAAAATGTTCTATCAGAAGTCTTTGACAATCTCTGAATTACACAGAAATCTGACTTCTTCTGAAGCTGTGAAATTGTTCATCTGTATTTGCTGCATTGGTACTTGTTGATGTGCGTGTGCCCTGCTTAAGGAGTAAAGGGGAGATGACATGCAGAGCTAGTTTTCTGTAGTTTATTTTCTTTGTCTGAATAATAATATTCTCTTCATATAGGAACCCAGTCTCTGGCTGGAAATTTCTACAATAGAGCCATTTAGTTATTCTAGAAAAATATTTAGAGCCAATGACCTGATGTCATAGTAACACAGGTCACTGTCCGTGGTGCTGAATTCTCTACTTGATGGGCTGGTGCTGAATGAATAGGCCAGGTGTCTGTGTGCTTCCACTGACTGGCACCCAGACATATAATGACTTTTAACAATGAAGGGGGAAAAGTCCAGACAGGAAATTAGTCAACAGTAATTAGTAATCAAATATAGTTCTCATTTATCATTATGTAAATTTCAAAAACCTTTTCTGACTATTAATCTGCACGTTGCAATAATTTAATATTAACTAACTTGCTGTAACGTAAAGTGAAAAACAAGTTTTAAAACTAGCTGTGAAATTTTTGATGCTGTTGACCTGAATGTTGTTGCCAGAGCCTTAGGATACGTCTCTACACATAAGTGAGGGGATGGATGCACTATTCTATGGAGGCTTCTGAAGAGAATTATTATCCCAAATTTAAATTGAGAGAGATGATTAATTCCTTTTTAATGCAGTCTGCCTTAAGAGCCCCTGTTCTGCCGTTGATCTTTTGCATGGATGCTATCATGTATTAGTTTACTCTATGAAATTTAGTTTGAATTTTGATCACATGTCAAACTAAAGCATTTTGGACTGGATTCCTGAGTTCTTTTTAACGCTGTTAAGTTACATTTTTATTTCAGCATAATTACAAGTTCCCGCAGGGAAGAAATAAGTCAGTTACTTAATAAATGACTATAAAGTAGTTGCTGCAGTATATATTCCATAAATTTACTGAACTGGAGTTTTATGCATCCTTACAAAGTAATAACTGTATGTGTTCTTTAAGTATGAAAGAGTTTAGGACATTGTCACCTGCAGTGGACGGCCACGTGTCCCCATAATTATAACTTTAGATTATATTTCTGCATGACTGAGTATTCACTGAGTACCTGGTAGTGTTGGATGATATTTACGTCTCATATTTACCATTTATGTCAGTCTCAAAGTGTGTGGATTATTAAGGTTGGTCTTGGTTGTTTTCTTCCCTGGAGAAACAGAAGTTTAATGCCATGATGCCACAGCAGCTCGCCGTTCCTGTCAGTACGGTGGAGGTAAGAGTTTGAAACATTCATCAGCCTGTCAGCTACGCATCTCGCCTGGACATGGGACTCAGCTTTTATTCTTCCATAATACCGCTTAAGTACCTCACTCTACTCAATCTCAGTACTGTTTAAGGGTAAATAACTTTTGTCACTGACTGCCAGAGATTATGGCAATTAAATGGAAAATATGAAGCAGACATATGAAATACAGTGGGCTGTTTGCAGTAAGTTGGGCTTAGGGTTAGTAATGGGGCTTTTTCCACTGACTTCTGCTTCTGTGCCCTTTCTTCACACTGCTGTTCAACTGTCCTCTTTATAGGAGGGAGGAGCAGCGCAAATGCAGCCGACAGATATAAAGCCATGTGCTGGCAGCAGACGCTTCGCACCCCTTAATAGCATATCTGTTGCTGGTAAGACTGTCTGTGCTGCCGGTCATCTCAGTAACCAGGTGAAACTCCCCAGGCAAGATCAGGACAATGTTGTGTTGAGTTTCAGTGAGTTTCCTGTGTGTAAAGCCAGTTTTGGGGTCAATGTGGAGCCTGGTCCAGTCATGAGCTGGGGGAGACGTGACCAAGGCTGCACTGTTACTCTTGTGTGTCTTTTCATTCAAAACTCTTTTTTTTTTTATTTCCCCATAGTGTCCATCATCTTGAGCAGCACCGGCTGTCATTTAGCACAAAAGATGCCTGTTCAGTTTTCCATCTGAACAAGGGCCCTCTGGACCCAGGTGTGCACTACATGAGCACTTTGTTCCTGACTCCTTATCAGCGTTTACATTTACACTCTCAGCCAGTCTTTAATCTGCAAAGTTACGCTTGGTGAGATTTATACAGACACGAGTAAAGAGGATTTTTTCACTTTTCCCAAATTCCCTCTAAGTCTGTATTTTCACCTCTTGAATGCTGGGATTTGTAGGCCCAGCTCTTCACCATGTATAACAACATCACCCTCAACGCTAGAGAAACCAAGGAGCTGATCCTGGACTTTCGCAACGGATGACTCCCCAAAGTCCTATCTACATCGCAGAGGATGCTGTAGAGGCTTCAACAGCTTCCAGTTCCTCGGGCACACAGCTTCTGGCGGTCAAAGGCATCGTCTTCAGGTGCTGCCTCAGAAAAGCAAGCAGCACCTTGAGAGACTCTAGCCACCCAGCACTGTCACTTTTCACCTTCCATCCATCCATCTGCACAAGCATTTCCAGATTTAGAGACAAGTTTCCTCCCCATTGCTGTTAACCAGCCAGTGACGCTGACATTTCCTCACACTGCCACTGTTACCTCATTCTGTACTGTTACTGTGTCTGTCTATGCTGGTGCCATTACTTTAATTTTATTTATATAGTATTATCACTGGTTATACTGTTGAGGTGCAACTACAGACAATTTTTCTTTGAATTAATCTAGCGACTATTTTCCCAAGCTGTTGATTCATCAAAACTATTATTTTTCCTCCAGAAAATCAGATTGACCGTTTAAGTTAATATTATTTTAAGAACAACACAAACTACGTCATTGCGGGGGTTTTAGATAATGGACACTATACAGATATTTTTTTCGCCCACCATTCAATAAGCAGATAAGTAACTTGTCTAAAATATTTAGATTTGTATTGTGATCCCCAAAAGTTAGTAATCTGTATAAAATCAGTGTATTTTTGTTTTTTAAATTTGATTCTGTAAA
>NW_026043523.1:0-27500 GCF_023856365.1 Brienomyrus brachyistius
TATATATATTCCCTCCACCACCCCTCCTTTACGGAGGACTGCTTTATTTTTAATATCCATTGCGAAAAAAAAACACAAGAAAAAGAAAAAATATCTATATATATATACATATATATATATATATATATATATATATATAATATATATATATGGGTGTGTCGAGACTAGATGGTCAGTATGGATAACTAAGGTGCACTAAAATTGGGTGAGCAGGCAAGGCATGTCACCCAAGTTGTGTGACAATTATTTTATATATATGTATATATATATTCCATCCACCATCCCTCCTTTATGGAGAACTGCGTTATTTTTATTGTCTATTGCAAAAAAAAAAACAAAAAAAACTATATATATATACATATATATTTATGGGTGTATCGAGACTAGATGGTCATTATGAATAACTAAGGTGCACTAAAACTGGGTGAGCAGGCAAGGCATGTCACCCAGGTTGTGTGACAATTATTTTATATATATGTATATATATATTCCATCCACCATCCCTCCTTTATGGAGAACTGCGTTATTTTTATTGTCTATTGCAAAAAAAAAAAAACAAAAAAAACTATATATATATATACATATATATATATGGGTGTATCGAGACTAGAAGGTCATTATGCATAACTAAAGTGCACTAAAATTGGGTGAGCAGGAAAGGCATGTCACCACCAGTTGTGTGACAATTATTTTATATATATGTATATATATATATATATTCCCTCCACCACCCCTCCTCTACGGAGGACTGCTTTATTTTTATTTCCATTGCAAAAATAAAAAATTTTAAAACACAAAAAAAAAAAAAAACGAAAATAATAATAATAAAAATAATTTTGAATGTGTATTCAAATAAGTTTGAATGTGTGTGAACTATATATAAATATATATATACACATGCATATACAGAAATATATACACACACACACATATATATATATACACACACACACACAGACACACACTCACATAAACACATACACACACTGTGTACAGTCTTATGCAAAGGTTTGGCACCCCTTGACAAATAACATCTTTTCAATTACAAAAGCAACAATATCAGTTAATACAGTCTCTTTAGGAACTGGGGGAAAAATACACAATATTTTCAGCAAACATTGATGAATAGTTACTTTTTATGCCATAAATTGAACAAAATTACAAAATAAAAACATTATTATGGCACTCTGCAAAAGTTTGGGCACCCTACGTAATCAGTACTTAGTAACACCTCCTCTGCCAGATATCACAGCTTACAAGCGCTTCTTATAGCCAGCTGAAAGGCTTTCAGTTCTTGTACTTGGGATTTTCTCACATTCTTCCTTGCAAAAGGCTTCTAGTTCTGTAATATTCTAATATATCAAGGGCTGTATTGTCAAATAGGAGATCGGCAGCATTCTCCCACCTGAGAAAACTGTACTACAATGCCCTTGATAGTGTGTAGAAACACACTCGTCAGCTCTAGTCCTCCTGTAACAACGCAAAAGGACTGGCAACCCTCAGGTATTTATGCGTGCGATTGTATGATAAATTCACCCTGACAGTCTCACACTTCTCTTGGTACCAACAGGTCTCATGGAATATATAAAAGGCAACTGCAACAATTATACTCGGCACTAAACATCGAGGCACGGAAATGCAGCAGAGCTTGTGTATTTCTCAGGATGCATTCTAGTAAAATGCCCGGAAAATGAGCTAAAGACATATTTCAAGGGGCACTATATAAAACCGATGGAAATTTTACTGATTAAATAAAAGGAAAAGCATCGTTTGAAAAATCACAAATGTTTCTAAGATTCAATGCATCGCTTTTTGACCACATCATAGCGATGAACACATCATTGTTCCTGACAATGTCCTAATACAGAAATAAAACTTTATGTTGGTAAACTCAAAAAGCCTTCAGCTGTCACACTGGCTAACGATCTCAAACGATTATAAAGCAGCATTTTGAAAAGCGCTGTTTTAAAATAACAGATACAACACTTACCTTGTCTTCTGGCCAAATGCTTTTCACGGCTTGGCACTCCAACGGTGCTGAAACGAAATTTGTATTTCCTCCTACCTCGTTGGCCCTTCAGTTCTTCTTTTCTCCCTTTGGATGTTTTTTTCCTTCTTCTTTGGATATTGTTTTTTATTTTTGTTTGTTTTTTTTTACTTTGCATGTTTTTCCTTCTTCGGATATTATTTTTTTGGCTTATTTTTTTAGACGATGTTTTTTTCGTCTTCTTTAAAAATTGATTTTTTTCGTCTTCTTTAAATATTGTTTTTTTTTTCATCCTTTTGATGTTGTTTTACGGAACAAGAGCCGTACAGTGCTACTCTATCAGGAGGTAGCGCCAACTGAACGCCTTGAAGCAGTACCCAGCTCTTTTATAGGGAGCGTCAACCCGAAGTCAAGTTCTAGAACGTTGCACTCACTTTTCATTGGTTTCCCAGCTATGCTGTCAGAATAATGTTTGCTGATTGGTCGAAAATTTTAAAACGTACCCGAGTACTGTAAAAAAAACTCAAGATCTTGCTACCCTACGGAGCACCCATAAGGTGATTTTTTTTATACGTTATATGCAGCTATTTGTAGCAGGCCGTAATTAGACTAATCCACCCTTTGTCAATAAAGCCAACAAGAGAACAGGTTGCCCAAAGTTTGCTCAGGTACACGCCACAGCACAACCTTAAAAACACATCCAGCACAAATCACACTAGTGAATGACACAGCAAATCACAGCAATAAAAAAGACCCCTATGGGCAATCCAGCACCCAGACTACAGGTGCCAAAAGGCCCAGCCTGCCTAATAATGAACCCAAAATATACATACAACAAAGAAAAAGACACAAACAAAAAAGAAAATAAAACTAGCCAGCTGCTCCCACTAAACCCCGCTCCCGAGGCCACTAAGCCGGCTGGCTTGATAATACACGATACAACCTCAGATAAAACATATTAAAGCAACACCAGGGAGGTTTACAACCTGATCCTTAAAATTATCGACCCGTAATTCCACCTTGAAAACCCCTAAAGAACAGTAGTTTACCCCATGACTCACTGCCCCATTCAAACAAAAAAAAAACAGGTTTTTGGGGTAACCTTTAGGTCAGCTCTTCAAAACCAGGTATGAGGACTCTTCAGCTAATCAGTCCTCTAATTAGAAATCTAATTAGGGAGTTGCAGCGAAAACCTGCATACACACCGGCCCTTTGCGGATAAGATTGTTCACCCCTGAAACAAGCAAACAGAAAGGCTGCTACACTGCAAATTCAATATGCCCGCCGATGCTCCACCAAATCTATCAGGACCCTGCCTGTCTTTCCCGTGCCTGCTCCTTTGCCAATATGCCCTACCATCGGAACATGCACAGCCATCTCGCCCCGGCTATGCCTCCAGTCCGAACTGCAGTTCCTATACCTGCCTATAATTGCCTGGCTACAATCCATCCCCCAAAATGAAATTGATGACCCAACGATCACAGCTAAGAATTCTATCCCCAAACCACTGGTCTTCCTCCCCAACCGAACGATCATTCACTGACCGTGGTAACTTATAAGGGTTGGTATGATGACCAGTGGTGGACCTCACCGAACGTTTAACTGGTCTCTACACCTCGGGGGGGACATAACCTCCTCCATTATACGAGGCCTACTTGTGGATGCTCTATTGCGACCCCTCCCACCAGCCCTGTCCCCGTAAAATCACAGAGTCCTCATCCGATTCCATTTCTGTTGCCCCTGTGGGCAACCCAGACTCAGGAGACATTACCAGAACATCTTCCCCTGACATAACAACCCCCTGTGGTACTGGACGCAACTCTGTTCGGTGAACTTGACGGACAACCCCGTCCCCCTCCATTGGAGTTGCAGAGTAAACTGCACCCTGATCTTGGGGACACCGAACTACCATATACAAACAGGCATCCCAATGATCCTGTATTTTACCTCGAACATGGTTCCGCAAACACACCAGCTGACCTTCATCAAACCCCTAATCATTAACCAACTCATTGTGTTTCCGATTTCGTGGTGTGGCTTGTTCCTCCAACTAAGCCTTCACATACTCTTGAAGCACCTGCAAACTTTCCTGATGGTTTTGTACCCATTCCTCCAAAGGTCCACCATACTGACTGATCCCGGCAGGAGCCTGAAGATAGTGTATCGGTAATCGAGGCTCACAGCCAGACCTTAAATAAAAAGGCATCATCCAGTCATTTGGTGGGGTGTAGTATTGTAAGCTTCTCTGCTGGAGGAAGTGTGTGAAGCAAATTGTGCAAAAAAAATATTAAAGCAACACCAGGGAGGTTTACATCTAGATCCTTAAAATGATCGACCTGCAATTCCACCTTGAAAATCCAATTACCATATAAAGGATACAAGATGTAAAGATGACAAATGACATGGCACACATTTGTTGTTTAGACTGTTGTGTCAGGTTAATTGAAAGCTGAAGGATCTTAGTGTTTACTAGTCTAAGTAACAGAATGTCTAAACACTGTGCTTGCCTTTATGGGTTTTTAAGCAGAACATATAGGTATAGAAACATATTAACATTACGTTTCACGATTCACTGACTGGAGAATAGGAGAATATACACATCAATATTACTACTTAAGTTAACTAACCCTAATCCCAACCCCTATTGGCACGGAGCCCGCCAGGGTTCAGGTGAGATATAAATCTGTAATCTGTATCAATGGTTTTGCTATCCATACCCACCCTATTAATGTTAGCTTCCCAGGGTTTCTTGTTAGACAAGCTCTGTGTCTCTCTATACCCCCATTTACTGCACGACTGATTGTCCATTTATAAAGAATCAAATAGGGTGAAGATGGTTTTAGTTTACAATTACTCTGGAAGGTGACCAGATTAAAAAAAACTAAATACCATGCCTACGTGTATGTAATCTCCATCACAGTCCCCATTTTCCCCATAATCCTCGTTTTGATAGTGCCAATTTGTGTAATGTGAGTTTTTTTTTTTTTTTAAAAACTGTTATAGAAGAACATACTGGATGCCACATGTGTACAATTACCCCTTTCTAATTAGTGGGGTCCGTTGTGTCAGCTACAGCCTTTACTAACATACACATAAGTATACAGTCTTACAGCACTTTTGTTTTCCTTTTGTATTTAATGGTTTTCCATTTAGGGGGCAGCATGGTGGTGCAGTGGTTAGCACTGTTGCCTCACACCTCTAGGGCCCGGGTTCGAGTCTCCACCTGGGTCACATGTGTGTGGAGTTTGCATGTTCTACCCATGTCATCGTGGGGTTTCCTCCGGGTACTCTGGTTTCCCCAACAGTCCAAAAACATGCTGAGGCTAATTGGAGTTGCTAAATTGCCCATAGGAGTGTATGCGTGAGTGAATAGTGTGTGAGTGTGCCCTGCGATGGGCTGGCCCGCCATCCTGAGTTGTTCCCTGTCTCGTGCCCATTGCTTCCGGGATAGGCTCCAGACCCCCCGCGATCCAGTAGGATAAGCGGTTTGGAAAATGGATGGATGGATGGATGGACAGTTTTCCATTTGAGGAATTAGCAAAAAACTGCAGTGCATGATGGGTAGGATCTAAAGGCTGCCTAACGCCCTTAATTTGTTTGCAATTTCGCCAGGTAGGCTACCTTCTTTAAACTGCGTTTTGCTAGACTACACATTTCGAGATGTTTTATTGTAGTCTTGGTAAATATATATATATAGTTTAGCCTAACCCAGCCACTTAAGGGAGCAAGCCAGCTCAGGTAGGTGCCAGTCCCAAGCCCGGATTAATGGAGAGGGTTGGCGTCAAGAAATAAAGAGAAATAAAGACAACTAATACTCCTAGTTTGCGAGATCTGACTGCAATGGCAGCACTGCTACAAGGGTGTGGATAAATCTATACAAATATCACCTGCATGCACATTACTTCTTTTACAATAACCAACTCCTGATCCATACTGTTAGTCGTGAAAAAAAAAACTATCGTGTACATAGAGGCCCTGTGTAAAAAGATAACTGCCAAGGAAAAGATCAAAAACATTTATTTCAAGGATACAAAGTTTTTATGGTCATGTACAGTGTACAGTGCAATTCTTATTTGATTAACTTGAATGTCTCCACAGACTAGACGATTAAACAAATAAAGCAGCGCAACATTACAATAACTAATAACAAATAAACAAAGCTCACGAGTACTATTACAGTATTTATATCATTTATTTAAACTTAATTTTACCAGGTAAATTAACTACAAAGCAGTTACCACTGCTTTACCTGCTTCTCGGGAGAAATAGCAGATATACGTCATGTATGTGACTAAATTCTTAAGCCAATAAGGGCAAAGTTGTGTCGTAATGGAGGCGGATCCAGTTTGTGCAGCCGGTTAAAGACACTACGGGCATGTAAATGGAGAACGAAATTATAGTTATACCGAATCTCCTACACACAATACCAAGGTTACCAACTTTGGTCAGCTGACCGGAGTGAGACGTTCAATTCCCGTAAGATTTCTTTGCGCCAGCCTGAGAGTCTGAAAACACGTCACACCAGATGCATGAGAGATGGAAACCTGGGATATTCAGTCGAATCAGATCAAATATGATGCTAAGTTAGTACTAAGTTAAAATATGTTCCGGACTTGTAACATGCACCCATGATTTGGAACAGTCAGCAGGCTGTCTCTGGCCACGCCCCCTACACTCGGTCCGGCCCCTGGCTTTTCCTGAATTCTGATTCCTTTAGATAAACATTGACTTCATTGATATTGTTATTGATTTATCGACAGACCATCATACTTTTTAGACGTTATAATAACAACACTCTATTGATCCCCAAAGAGAGAAATTCTCTCCTTGCCTGCCCCCTCTTACTGTCCATGATACACAAGCACATATGTAGAAAAACGTCAGCTTGGAAGCCAAGGCTGGACTTAACCTACTCTATTCTGGTATTCTGTTCTCCCAAGTAAGGCATCCCAAGTTCGAATCCAACTTCCGACAAAAGTTCTTCAATCGCTACAGCACAATTTGAGCCACTGATCGGCTTTAATTGCTTTGTTTTATTTTTGCGTTTCAGGCAAAACTACATAACACTTAAAGACACTTCGGGCATGCAAATGGAGAACGAAATTATAGTTATACCGAATCTCCTACACACAATACCAAGGTTACCAACTTTGGTCAGCTGGCCGGAGTGAGACGTTTCTCAGGCGCCAGCCTGAGAGTCTGAAAACACGTCACACCAGATGCATGAGAGATGGAAACCTGGGATATTCAGTCGAATCAGATCAAATATGATGCTAAGTTAGTACTAAGTTAAAATATGTTCCGCACTTGTAACATGCACCCATGATTTGGAACAGCAGCATACCTGTCAAGGTTTGGATTTGAAAATAAAGGAAATTTTCCGGCACCCGCCGTGAGCCATCCCACCACCGCAACCAGGCTCCAGTATCCCTTACATTTTAAGACAGGAAATATAAAATAATATAAATTATATAAAATATAATATAAATATAAATATAAATATATAAAATATATAAAATATATTTTTGGCCACAACCGGGATTCGAACCCCGGTCTCCCGTGTGAAAGGCGGCGATCTTACCACTACACTATCCAGCAACTATATAATATAAGGGAGATTTACGGGAAAATACTAATACGGGAGGACGGCGGGAAAGAGAAGTAAAATACGGTAGTTTCCCGGCCAAAACGGGAGACTTGACAGCCTGAGATGGTCAGCAGGCTGTCTCTGGCCACGCCCCCTACACCCTGGCTTTTCCAGCGTGTTCGCGAAAACGACTTCATTATTTATCGACAGACCATCATACTTTTTAGACGTTATAATAACAACACTCTATTGATCCCCCTCTTACTGTCCATGATACACAATGACGAGACACATGTTCACTAATGACGAGAACTATTCTATTTTTCATGCCGGGGGTCCTTCAAATCTTACATTTACAAATCTTGTTCTTGTTCTCTGCTTTCTCCTTTCTCGTTCCCGTAGATATATATTATTATACGGAGATTTACGGAGTCTTCAAAGACGGTCCGGCTCCAGCTCAAGGATCACTGTTGCTGTGGTGTAGATCAGCTGATCTGTAGTAGTCTTCTACGTACATCTTCTAGTAGACCTTCTGAGGGTACTTCACGCATTCTTGGTCGGAGGGTCCAGGTTTCCAGCTTAGCTTATTTCTTATTTCTCAGGTCAGCTGCTCTTGTATTCAGCCTACTAATATATATGGGGCTTGGTACCCAATCTCGGAATGTGGGGATGATGATATATATATTATATAAAATATAATATAAATATAAATATAAATATATAAAATATATAAAATATATAAAATATATTTTTGGCCACAACCAGGATTCGAACCCCGGTCTCCCGTGTGAAAGGCGGCGATCTTACCACTACACTATCCAGCAACTATATAATATAAGGGAGATTTACGGGAAAATACTAATACGGGAGGACGGCGGGAAAGAGAAGTAAAATACGGTAGTTTCCCGGCCAAAACGGGAGACTTGACAGCCTGAGATGGCTGTCTCTGGCCACGCCCCCTACAGTCGGTCCGGCCCCTGGCTTTTCCAGCGTGTTCGCGAAAACGACTTCATTATTTATCTGATTGATTTATCGACAGACCATCATACTTTTTAGACGTTATAATAACAACACTCTATTGATCCCCCTCTTACTGTCCATGATACACAATGACGAGACACATGTTCACTAATGACGAGAACTATTCTATTTTTCATGCCGGGTCCTTCAAATCTTACATTTACAAATCTTGTTCTTGTTCTCTGCTTTCTCGTTCCCGTAGATATATATTATTATACGGAGATTTACGGAGTCTTCAAAGACGGTCCGGCTCCAGCTCAAGGATCACTGTTGCTGTGGTGTAGATCAGCTGATCTGTTTCCAGCTTAGCTTATTTCTTATTTCTCAGGTCAGCTGCTCTTGTATTCAGCCTACTAATATATATGGGGCTTGGTACCCAATCTCGGAATGTGGGGATGATGATATATATATTATATAAAATATAATATAAATATAAATATAAATATATAAAATATATAAAATATATAAAATATATTTTTGGCCACAACCGGGATTCGAACCCCGGTCTCCCGTGTGAAAGGCGGCGATCTTACCACTACACTATCCAGCAACTATATAATATAAGGGAGATTTACGGGAAAATACTAATACGGGAGGACGGCGGGAAAGAGAAGTAAAATACGGTAGTTTCCCGGCCAAAACGGGAGACTTGACAGCCTGAGATGGCTGTCTCTGGCCACGCCCCCTACAGTCGGTCCGGCCCCTGGCTTTTCCAGCGTGTTCGCGAAAACGACTTCATTTATTTTCTTATTGATTTATCGACAGACCATCATACTTTTTAGACGTTATAATAACAACACTCTATTGATCCCCAAAGAGAGAAATTCTCTCCTTGCCTGCCCCCTCTTACTGTCCATGATACACAAGCACATATGTAGAAAAACGTCAGCTTGGAAGCCAAGGCTGGACTTAACCTACTCTATTCTGGTATTCTGTTCTCCCAAGTAAGGCGTGGGTTCGAATCCAACTTCCGACAAAAGTTCTTCAATCGCTACAGCACAATTTGAGCCACTTACGGCTTTAATTGCTTTGTTTTATTTTTGCGTTTCAGGCAAAACTACATAACACTTAAAGACACTACGGGCATGTAAATGGAGAACGAAATTATAGTTATACCGAATCTCCTACACACAATACCAAGGTTACCAACTTTGGTCAGCTGGCCGGAGTGAGACGTTCAATTCCCGTAAGATTTCTTTGCGCCAGCCTGAGAGTCTGAAAACACGTCACACCAGATGCATGAGAGATGGAAACCTGGGATATTCAGTCGAATCAGATCAAATATGATGCTAAGTTAGTACTAAGTTAAAATATGTTCCGCACTTGTAACATGCACCCATGATTTGGAACAGCAGCATACCTGTCAAGGTTTGGATTTGAAAATAAAGGAAATTTTCCGGCACCCGCCGTGAGCCATCCCACCACCGCAACCAGGCTCCAGTATCAACAACAACAAACAAACAAATTTATTTTTATATAGCGCATTATCACAACATTACATTGTCTCAAAGCGCTTTACAGTATCCTCACCCAAAGCCCCCAGTGAGTAAGCCATAGGCGACAGTGGCAAGGAAAAACTCCCTAGAAGGAAGAAACCTTGAGAGGGACCAGACTCAAAGGGGAAGCCCATCCTCCAGGGGCCGGCAGGGATAGTCAAATAGAGAGAGGAGAGCAAGGAAGATAAGCCAATGCCGAAGCCGAGTCTTCTTCCAATTGCCAGGCAACCAGAGGTAAGGCAGCGGGTCATACATGGAAGATCAGAACGGCGAGCTGGATGCAGGGACGTCACTGGTGGTGGTCGGGTGTGCTGGATATCTTGATAGATTGAGGTCTCCAGGCATCACCCCCAGGAGGAGTAGGGGAAATAAAATGTACAATTAGGCATAGTAGAGGAGGCTATTGGCAGTGCTAAAAGCTAGGTGAGTACAATATGAAGTGCAATCTGCAAGCTCCGGCAGATATGGCTATGGCAGCATCAGTAGGAGGGAGAGGCAAGTGGGAATGCCGGCATGGGGAGTCCCTGAAATGTCAGCACTCCAGTTCCACAAGAGATTGCAAAGCTAGAGTGACAGCACTGACAATCCAGTTCATCCAAAGCCAATGGCACCGATCCCCACCCAGCTCTACACCTCACACTACAGGTCTGCCTGGGAGTGAAGAGTTAGCTAGGGCTAGAACTAGTGTCCCTATACGCTAAACTAAACAGGTGTGTTTTTAGTCTGGACTTGAGTTTTTAGTCTGGACAGAGCACGTTACTGACACACACATCTTCTTCGCAATGTTGCACACCTCTTTAAAATTTGCCTTTGTGATCTCCGATTGCCTCAATCGGACATCATTAGTGCCGACGTGGATAACTATCTGAGAGTATTTACGTTTACTTTTAGCCAGCACTTTTAAATTTGCCGAGATGTCGGTCGCTCTGGCACCCGGGAGACAATTTACAATGGTCGCTGGAGTCGCTACTCTCACGTTTCTTAGAATAGAATCACCAATTATTAGAGCACTTTCAACAGGCGTCTCAGTGGGAGTTTCACTGAGTGGGGAGAACCTGTTGGAAACGCGGATAGGCGAATGGTGCCGGTGTAAGTTTGGTTTGGATTTGCGACTATGCCGCCGGGTCGTCACCCACTCGCCTTGCTGCGAAGGCTCTGCTGCCGGAGCAGGGGGAGACTTACTGGCTATCGCGGACATATCCGGAGCCGCTAATACTGAGTCAATAAAACTCTCATTCTCCTGAATGTTATGTAACGTCCGGATACGTCCCTCTAACACTACAATCTTCTCCGTCAGTCTAGCGACTAACTGACACTTCTCACATGTATAAATACCGCTAATGACTGGAGAAGAATAGCTAAACATATTACACTCAGAACACGGAACAGTAGACATGGCGTTGTACTTACGTAAACTGAGGCTGTAAGGCTGGAAGCACCTTCTTAATTGAACGAAGATCGTGGGTCGGTACTTGCGTAGGTGATTAATCCGTCGGGGTCTGGGAAATTTTATTTATTTATTTTGGAGGATTATTAATCTTGCGAAGCTTTTTCCCAATGACTTAACTCGAATTATTATTTAGGTGATATCTATGGTTTCAAAGTTCGCGCGCTAGCAGTCAGTATCACTCTCGCAGGAAACAGGAAACAACGGAAATGACCATGTGTATCCCTTACATTTTAAGACAGGAAATATAAAATAATATAAATTATATAAAATATAATATAAATATAAATATATAAAATATATAAAATATAAAATAACCATTTGTCATTTATTTTCTATTAATTTTTCATGTTCACTCATGCGGCTCTGTCATTCACTAATGACTTGGATTTTTCATGCCGACTGACATCGTTCCTTCCCCGTGGGAGACAAATCTTACAGAACGCGTGACCCATCCTGCTCCTCTTCAGGAAAGTAAATTCGTCATCTTCGTCATCACCCCTTAAAACAATTACTGAAGCGAGACGGCGCACGCGTTACGGCGACAGATTTAAATTGTGAGTGCACTATATTTCGTCGCAAATGGTGCTTAACCACGGCGGGTCTCAAGCACAGGAGACTCCCAATTTCTAAATGACACACACTTGGCTCACAGCGCAAAGTTGTGTTAAACTTGCTTTGTCTAAAGCAGGCACACACATACGAGTATGATCCTGATAGGTAACTAAGCTATCGGTCTTATGTCCAAGCGCAACATAATTTAGGTTAGAACCTCATAACAAGTATTCCCGTTCGCTAATAGAGAGATCTCTCCCAGGATATATAGAAACGGAGACACTCGTCCGAATTGAACCTGGAAACAAAGCGCTACATCTGAGAATCTCGTCAGACATAGGGTTAAAGTTTACTGCAGTTTAATACGAAAGAACTACAATGAAATAACCGAAAATAAAACAAAATAATATAACTACTAATAATAGAAATAAAAATAACTATAATAAGCCCATATGATCCCGCTTAAATGCCTTCAGATTGCCATGAGTGCGACTTTTGCAACCAGTTGACAGTAGCGCTTCTTCACTGCACGTTCGGTCATAAAAAGTTTAAATTGTGTGCTCAGAATAAGTTTAAACCTTGTGCCTTGTGATTATTAACCAATTTTTATGCTGAATGGTCGGCTCAAACTCAATTGCGAAACACCGTGAGTCTGTTAATGTGTGACTTAAATGGAACTCATTAATAACCAGTATCACGTAATAACCTGGGTTAGAATAGAAGGCTTGTCCAACGAGCTGCGTCACCAGGTAATGTAAACGATCGGTAGCGAAGCTCCCCTCACGGCCAATGAGAGAGAGTCTCGCGATATTTCAGGCGAATTTGAGGTTTCAGAGCGTAGATCGCACAGGCAGGGATTCTTGTGAGCACTCAATGAACGGAGGCTGAAGTTGTGTAAAAGACATGCATTTATTCCTATAACTAACATAAGACAGACATTACACCTAACAAACAATAAACACGAAATAACGGAGTGGACACAAACAATGTAATCATGAAAATGCAATGACCAGATTTAAAATGAGTAACCTTAAAAGGGAAAATACTGTTCTGCAAAGCAAGCAATTTGTGGAAATACTGTCCTAAAGTAATATAGCAGGTGAATAGGAGTTTAGGTTGTTATAAATGAAAGGAAGTTTGTTTACTTGGTTGCAGAGTGGGGGGGGGGGGGGTCTTGGCAGTTGGTTGCGGAGGCTGATGAGCTGATGGGTGATGGCACTCAGGGAGGCGCGGTGTTTGCAGCGGTTGTTGGAGTGGAGCCCCTCTGATTCCCTCTCCTGGTGAAGCTTGGGCTTGGTTGCAGTTCTCTGTCCAGCTGGGTCTTCACTGATAGGCTTCAGGAGGGCTTCTTGTGGGCTTCTCTTCTCTTGGGCTGATGTTCTCTGCCTCTCTTCGTGCTGATGGTCTTTTGTTTTCTCCTCCCTTCTGTTTCTCCTCTCCTGGCTTTGTTCTGAGGTGCCAGGTTTTATAGTGTAAAGTTCGTGAATAGGAGTGACCAGGAATTCGACTCCTGGACCAATGGCTGACCATCCATTTGGCGGGCTTTCGGAAGGGGGTCTGTATCAGTCCTTTTGAGATTTATGACCAGAGTGATTTCCCTTGTATTGATGATTTTCGTTAGGCTGGTGTAACTTTTGATATATTCACTTTCGTGGTAACCACTGACCAGATTTGGAAACTGGAGTGATTTTCCATCGGTTTGATACCAAACATGCCATAGCAGCCTAGCGGTTCACACCTCATACCATCTGTAATGATTAATTAATGATTACTTATATTATGTCGTTATGTTATATTACTCACACCTTATTTTATGCCTCACAATCTATATAATTGTAAATATACTGTGTAGCTGCTGGCGCGTTCCAAACTAAATCTCATTGTACTTACAATGTCAATAAAAACATCCATCCATCCATCTAGGCAGGCCAGTGTCGCCTCCATCCTTCCTGAAGTCAGTGATTCCTTTGTCTTTGTGCTGTTTAGTGCCAAATTGTTTGCTGAACTCCAACCTATCAGTTTCTGGACCTCATCTCTGTAAGCTGACTCATAAGAACCAAAGAGATTTACAAATGAGAGGAGGCCATTCGGCCCATCAAGCTCCTTTGAGGAGAACTTAGCTAATAGCTCAAAAATCTTATCTAGCTCTGATTTAAAAGAACCCAGGGTTTTAGCTTGTGTTACAATAACAGGAAGACTATTCCATACTCTAACTACACGCTGTGTACAGAAATGCTTCATCAAATTCGTTTTAAAATGTTCTCCAGCTAATTTCCACTTATGGCCACGAGTTCTGGTATTTAAACTAACATTGAAATAGCCATTTGGCTGAACAGCATCCAGACCTGTTAGAATCTTAAACACCTGGATTATGTCCCCCCTTAGTCTCCTTTGCTCGAGGCTAAACAGATTCAGCTCAGCTAACCTCTCCTCATTAGACATTCCTCTAAGACCAGGAATCATTCTCGTTGCCCTACGTTGCACCTTTTCCAAGGCAGCAATGTCCTTCTTAAGGTATGGTAACCAAACCCGCACACAATATTCTAGGTGGGGTCTTACCAAGGAATTATATTATCGTAGCATCACTTGCCTTGTCTTAAACTCCACACACCTAGAGATGCAATGTGCCTTCTCGCGTGGTGTTCCTGCAGAGGGAGTCTGTGAGTGCTGGAGATTGGGGGAGGGGGCAGTGTGGCTATGTCTGCTCTGTGTTCCTCCAGACGAGCAAAGAAGCTGTTTAGCTCCTTTGCTAAAAGGGCGTTGCTGTTAACAGTGACGGTGTTGTTGCCTTTGAAGTTTGTAATGTGTTGTATTCCCTGCCACACCCACTGTGGGTTGTTGTATGTGAAGTAGACCTCTATTTTCTGTTTCTCTGCCTGCCTGGCAACCTTGATGCCCCTATTCAGGTTAGCTCTGGCTGCACTCTGTGTTCTTGACTGCGCTGTCTTGTCCTGTAGTATTGTATTGTTGCTCTTGTGTTTATCTTGCACTTTCTCCCTCTGTTTGTGCTCCTTTCACTCTGTATAGTTCTATCTTGCCCGCACTTGTGTCATCTTGTGTTGTTTCTGTTTTTCTTCTTTGTGTTGCACCGTGGTCCAGGAGGAACAATGTTTCCTTTCACTGTGTACTGTGTATATTGCTGAAATAACAATAAACCCACTTGACCACCTGCCTCAATTCATCCTGAAGAGTTTTCCAATGTTGTTCAAAGGTCTGTTTGTTTCGAGTGAAGGACACGCCCCTGGACGTGCTGGATAAGGGGACCACAGATCAGTGTCCTCAGTCCTGCTTCTCCCTTCAAAGCTGAGAGGAAGATGACCCGCCTGCTGCTTCTGGTTTTGGCTTATGGAGCTCTGCTTATCTCCACAGAGGCCCAGCAAGATTACCACAGTCTCCCTGCACTCACAAGACGGCCATTAAACTCGCAGTCGAAAATGCTCATCAAGGAACCCGTCAGCACATGAATTTCTATAACATCCAGGGCCGTCCGAAGGTAACTGCTGAGAAAGTGTTTACAAAAGTGTGAAACTTTCATCATCTGCAAGCTGAACTAATGAGTATCACATTGATTTTGATGTTTTAATTTCAATGCATATGATGCTTAATGTCTCTTCACAATGAAAGTGATGGTTGTATATCTCAGCCCTGGTCAATTTTACCTTCTCACAGTTTCTCTCTGAATCTGCTGCAGTCAAGTCTGTGACAGTTTGCCATTTTTTGGGTGATTATTGTTTGTTATATTGCCTTTAAAACAGTTGTAGGCAATTTTGTATATAACGTGTTTATGTGATTTAGATCAGCAGTGAATACATTGACATTGAGATTCTCTTGAGAGCAACAAAATGTCCAAAGTCAACTGCAACAGACCATCGGGCTGACTGTATTTTCATGGACAAGAGGGTAAGTAAAGAGTCACTGTGACTGTGAGCATTGGACATATCAGTTAGCAAATTAATTTAGGTTCATGTTAACTTTTTTGATGCCCTGCGGGGGAAAGTTAGCCAACAATAAAGTAACAAATACATAGGTGGCCTCAAAGAGCCAGTTCCTTCACCTTATTCTCAAATTTTAGTAGGTTTACAGGCTTAAAGGCTGGATTACCAGGCAGAAGCAAATGCTAATCATCTGAGGGGTGACCTGTAGATTATGCTTCGAGCTATGAACCCTAGCTGGCCTTATTTAAAGACCTGTGGGCTGTACTACAAAGCGGGTTTTACATACCCAGAGTTAACTCAATCGAGCCAGGTTAACTAAAACTCATTGTTGAAATCAGCCTTAAATGGCAGTGTGGTGTTTTGTGGTGAAAGGGCAGGACTTAACTCTTGTTTTAATTAGAAAGCCAGTAATTAAACCTGGTCAGAGCAGGGTAGATGTGCAGTGTGAATTACCCTTTAAATTTACCTCTTTAAATAGTGAACTACAGGACCACTTAGCTTGATCGGAGGACAGTATTTTAATACAGAGCAGTGTTCAGTTAAACGGGATTTGTTGTTCATACTTTTAGATGAACTTGCTTTGTATAATATAGCCTTATGGTGACCCTGCTTTGGAAGCTCTTTCCTCTAAAATTGTTCTGTGTCATTAAACCCTGCACTCCAGCAGCTCTGCCTTAAATCATTAGATATATCTTTACTACACCTTCTCTCACTGTATTTATTGCCCACCACTCTTTAAATACTGTTTTTGTGTGTCTGTGTGTTTTTGCAGCCATTCATTAACTGTAGAGTTTGCAGCAGACGGTCTGGTAATGATCTTACACATCCATCAAATGACTGTGTACCAAACAAGAAAGTGGATGAAGTAAGTGTAGAGAGTCTTAGCATTATGGAAATGTAACAGGTGTGTGAATTGTGTCTAAACATGTGGTTAAACTTTGATTGTGTTTGTACATGCAAAAATTTGATCAGAGTACTGTTTATTAATGACAATGTTACTTTTAATCTGAACAACAGTGGCAGCACCAAGGAAAAGCTTGGGGGGGGGGGCTCTAGCTCCTCCTCCAATGACCATAGTACCCCCACAGCACCCCCAAAATATTGGTTTCATTTTTTCTTTAACTATCTGTAAAATCTGTATATTGTGTAAGACATTTTTGCGGTTTTTACAGCATACTTGTAGTGTATTTTTTCTTCAAAGTACACATAGAGGCTCTGTGAGCTAGACGTTAGAATTTCATATTTTATCCTATTTTATCCATGCTGTAGCTTATCGTGCTGTGTGCTTCTATACACCATCTACATAAGCTGAAAAGCTAAAGCACCCGGTCTAAATAATCTCACTCCCCTATAGCACCTGTAGCATTAACACTAGATTTACCGAGTTTTTATTCTCTGCTGAGAGTCCCAAGGTGTTTGTCACCCCTGCTGTGATTTTCGCAGGTCTTCAGCCCCATCCTCCTCCTGCTTTTGTTGTGCAAACACACCCATTACCTGTGAGGCCTGGCGCATTTGCATTTTTTACTCAGAGTAGCTCAAATCCAAGGCAGGCTAAACCTCTGTGTGTGACATGGAAACCTTCACAAAAGTCTGCCATATCTATACCAAATATCCCACACGCTGACTGACCTGCAAATATGAAAGACGCACATTCACAAAATATATGGAAACACAAGTCTGTGTTATTTATAAAACAAATTGAGTGAAAATAGAATGAAAAGTTGCTAATAGAATGAAATGAATAAAATGAAAACATGCTAACACTTCAGTCTCCAATGCATGTTTGTATATAAATGTCATAAGCTGAGTGAAGTCATGGTCCATGGTTTTTGACATGCTCATACACATACAGAATAAAATGTCATTTCATTTTCATTGGCCATCACTGAATTATAACACCAAAAGTGAATTTTGTTTTTGTGTGATCTCTCCAGCTTTGCATGTTTGGCTGTTCATGTAAAAATTGATGTATCCGTGCCTCAGTTCCAGGTTCATCTCTTCGTCATCTTTCTGCCTTTTGTCTCAGTGGTTACTGTCCCACACAGTCTGTCTATCTTTCAAAGTCTGTGTTTGCAGCGTTTGAAAACCCAGTGACCATCATCCCTGTATTTGGCAATGGAGTTCCTTGGCTAGAAGAATCGGAAACAATCTTCTTTTTCCTTTCCACCCTGTAGATGCTTTGTACAGAACGTAGGCATTCACCGCCACCAAGTCCAGCATGTTGTAAAACACAGCTACTGGCCACTTGCTTGTTGCTGCTCGTACTGAATACATGCGCGCCATTCTAAACACTGACGTGGAGAATTCCTCTCCCTGTGCAGTGTCCTTTGCCAATGGAGGAAGTTCACGGCAAACGTTATTCACCATGCCCAGTAAAGTGAAGCAGTCTGTGTGACAGTGACAGTGAGGTGAAGAAATTGTCCATTGTGACATTTCTCCCGTCATCCAGAAATGACTCCATCAGACTCATGACCACGTTCTCTGCCAGCCTTCACCAAGAACTGTGCTGAAAGTTTCACTCCAGGAGAACACATGAACATAGATGTACAGCTGTTCTCGACCAAGGTTCATTGTCCATGCAGTATATTTACATTTACATTTACAGGATTTGGCAGACGCCCTTAGCCAGAGCGACTTACATAAGTGCTTTGAGACTCTGCAATGAATTTCCGATGCTAGCTCAATAAGGACCCCAGCTACGAATACTATCTCTGAGAACGCCATTGAGTAGTGCAGAATTTTTATTTTATTTTTTTAAAACACACACCAGAAAAAGAGTCGAGTAAGAATATAGAAGTTCTACGTCAGGTATTTCTGAAAAAGAAAAGTTTTGAGTCGTCGCTTGAAGACATTCAAGGATTCAGCTGTTCGGACATCTAGGGGGAGTTCATTCCATCAATTAGGTGCCAGGACAGAGAAGAGCCGAGATGCGTGTCTTCCTTGTGCCTTGAGGGGAGGTGGGACCAGTCGAGCAGTGCTGGAGGATCGGAGAGATCGTGGTGCAGAGCGGGGTGTGATGAGGTCCTTTAGGTAGGATGGTGCCAGAGAATTTTTGGCTTTGTATGCGAGCATCAGTGTTTTGAATCTGATGCGTGCAGCTACAGGAAGCCAGTGGAGGGAGCGCAGCAAAGGAGTGGTGTGGGAGAACTTGGGAAGGATGAAAACAAGACGAGCAGCTGCATTCTGAATCAGTTGGAGGGGACGGATGGCGCTCAGTGGTAAACCCGCTAGAAGCGAGTTGCAGTAGTCAAGGCGTGAGATGACGAGGGACTGGACGAGTATCTGGGTAGCCTGGGTGGAAAGAAATGGACGTATCCTCCTGATGTTAAAGAGGAGAAACCGACAAGAGCGAGAAAGACTGGTGATATGTGAGGAAAATGACAACCGATCATCTATGGTAACTCCAAGGTTTCTAGCAGAAACCGAAGGACGGATCAGGGAGTTGTCAAAGGAGATCGCAAGGTCCTGGAGGGGGGATGAGTCAGCCGGGATGTAAAGCAACTCAGTTTTACTAGTTTTGAGTTTTAGCTGGTGAGTGGTCATCCAAGATGAGATGTCTGCCAAGCATGTAGAGATCTTAGTGGAGACATGAGTGTCTGAGGGAGGGAAGGAGAGGATGAGTTGAGTGTCATCGGCATAGCAGTGGTAGGAGAAGCCATGTGAGGATATAACTTCGCCAAGAGATTTAGTGTAGAGGGAGAATAGGAGAGGGCCAAGAACCGAGCCCTGAGGGACACCGGTGGAAAGACAACGTGGAGTAGATGTGGATCCATTCCATGTCACTTGGTATATCGCATCCAAGCCGGACAAATTTGGGATCAAGTTCTGGATGGCCACGGATTTGGAGACCAAATACGTCTGCAACGTGTCCCCTAACTTGGGAAAGGACCCCAGTCACCAGAAAAGGGAGAGGCTGGCAGAGAACATGGTCATGAGTCTGATGGAGCCATTTCTGGATGACGGGAGAAATGTCACAACGGACAATTTCTTCACCTCACTGGCACTGTCACACAGACTGCTTCAGCGCAAAACAACACTACTGAGCACAGGGAATAAAGTTTGGTATGAACTTCCTCCAATTTCAAAGGACACTGCACAGCAAGAGGAATTCTCCGCGTCAGTGCTTAGAAGTGGCAGTGTCTCCTTGACAATTTATGCACCTAAAAAAACAAGATTGTGTGTGTTCTGAGTTCCTTGGACCAAGATGTGGCGATCTGTGAAGGCAGAAAGAGGAAACCCAACACGATAACAGACTATAACCACATGAAGGTATGTGAATGTGTGTATAATTTTACATCAGTGCTACAATGTTTTCTGATATGTACTATACAGGCCTATATAGAAAGAAGGTAGAAAAAAAGCAAATACACTCATGACTCTCTCTCTCTGCTGTTATAGTGTGGTGTAAATGTGTTGGACCAAATGGCGCGCATGTATTCCGTAAGAGCAGCAACATGCAGGTGGCCAGTAGCTGTATTTTACAACATGCTGGACCTGGTGGTGGCAAATTCCTACGTTCTGTACAAGGCATGTACAGGGTGAGAAGGCAAAAGAAGATTATTTTTGAGTCATCTAGCCAAGGAACTCCATTGCCAATTTATGCCACAAAAGGCTATGGGGACAGAGGAAGGCTGCTGCTGTGCCAGGACTTGTATGGACAACTCAGTGTCAGGTACAGGAGAACTGCAACAGAAACCGCAGCAGGTTTACCAGTGCAAAGTGTTACAAATTCACTTGTGCCAAATGCAGGGATGATGGTCACTGGGTCTGCAAACACTGCAAAGTTTGAAACACTCAATTTTTTTTATAAATAAAACAGACTTGTGCTTCCATATATTTTGTGAATGTGTGTCTTTCATATTTGCAGGTCAGTCAGCATGTGGGATATTTGGTATAGATATGGCAGACTTTTGTGAAGGTTTCCATGTCACACACAGAGGTTTAGCCTGCCTTGGATTTTAGCTGCTCTGAGTAAAAAAATGCAAATGTGCCAGGCCTCACAGGTAATGGGTGTGTTTGCACAACAAAAGCAGGAGGACAATGGCCCAAGAAACTCTCAGCAGGGATGCTAGTAGGTGTTAGGCCCAGGGAATTTACGCAAATTTGCGTAGATTTGGCAGTTCTAGTGTTAAGTCACTGGCGCTGCCACTGCTGAATAAACGACTCCAATCTGACTAAACCGCTTAACTTTTCCTCCCCATGTTACATTTCAGGACAAACGACGTAATATGTGTCCTTCTGATAAACCTCTTCTCAGACCTAAAACTGCCTTGGCTTCCAAGGACACTAAAGAAGCTGAAGGAGACCGTCTGGCTGTTTCTGATGGCTGATGGTCCTGCAATGTGGACCAGAGGAGGAAACTGGGAGGGAAAATGCTTTGCTTTATATCATGCCCACCCAAAGCCCCCAGTGAGTAAGCCATAGGCGCCGATAGCATGGAAAAACTCCCAAGAAGGAAGAAACCTTGGGAGGGACCAAACTCAAAGGGGGAGCCCATCCTCCTGGGGCCGGCAAAGTGTAGGTGCAGGATCACAAAAAAACTTGACGAGAGAAACGAGAGAATTCGACTGTCCCTCACAAAAACTGTAAAGTTTTAGTGGCTAAATTGCTTTTTCTATGCCTTTTCAAACAGGAGGAGATTTGTTTGGCTATACGTAGAAATTTTCTATACAATTTAGACAGCACAGAATCATTAACCTACTTTAATGCATTTATTAATACAACCACATATTTCACACATTTTGACATCAGTCATGCAGTGAAGATACAGTCTCTTTATTTCTTGACGCCAACCCTCCCCATTAATCCGGGCTTGGGACCGACACCTAGTTGAGCTGGCTTTCTCCCTTAAGTGGCTGGGTTAGGCTAAACTATGTACATATTTATGAAGACTACTATAAATTTATAAAGACCTCCCTAAATATGTAGTCTAACAAAACGCAGTTTAAAGAAGGTAGCCTACCTGGTAAACAAAGAAATTAAAAGGCCCACAGCATATAATCGGGCTATATCCAAGCAGTTTTTAAGAACGTAACCTACATGGCGAAATTGAATTACTTTCTGGACCAACAAACGCAACCAGACATGAACATTATGCACCTTCCTAGTCTTGATGTATGTCGTCATACAGATGAGGACGTTAAGGCAGCCTTTAGGTCCGACCCATCATGCACTGCAGTTTTTTGCAAATTCCTCAGATGGAAAACCATTAAATACCTCTTCTATTACCTTATATTACCTTATATTCATGTAATAAATATACAAATATCAATTAGTTGGAAATCAGCCAGACAGACGTAATTACTACAAATGGTTTCCACTGTATTTGTGACTCTGAGTGCCGCAGGCTTGGATGCAGTGCCGCACCATTTTGTAAGTAAATTAATAAATATTAATGAGACATCACCTACCACCCTGCAAAAAAGAAATTTGCCGCTCGTCCCCCTGCACATGAACCAACATGGCTGTGTCAACCAGCGGAGCTCCGGAGCCTCTGGAGAAACACGCGGCAAAAAAGGCTCGCATACGGTCTTCCAGAGTTTGGGAATACTTCAGTCATGACACCTTTTCTGCGCCTCTACTGTAGCTGGCGTTAATGACGCTGTTTCAGCCATTTTATATTTTCTGTTTACTTATTCTGTCATGTAAGACTGAGACAAATTATCGTTTACGACTATTCTTACACACTGTAGCCTGACTTGCTGACTTAAGTAAGCTTAACTATAAGCTACCTTTGCTAGTGTTTGTGAATAACATGTTTCTCTAGTTATGAAATTATTCCATGTTTTAGCATCTGTTTCAACATTAAAGTCAAATTGGTATATTGAAATATGTAAAAACTATTGAACTATTAGCTTAAGTCTAACATAGAAAATCCTACTGAATCTCTTAAGATTTTCCTTTTTTGTTAATGCACTAATGTTTAAGAAGTGTCTTAAATTGAATTTCAGATTTGTGTGTGGGTGGGAGTGGGTGAATTGTATTAAATTCATACATTCATTCTTTTGGCTCAGACATTACTGACCTAAAACAAATTGAGGCATTGGGTAAGTGCTTAAATTAGCTACTAAATGGCAAAAAATATTCTAAATATCACATTTTCCATTCTTCGGTATAATTTTAATGAATCACCTATGCTGCCAAACATTAACGCATAGATTGTCACAACACTCTATGTTTTAGTTCTTCTTTATGTGTATAGGACGGTGTGATGGTTCTGGTGGTGGGTGTGGCCGACGCTGCTCGCGATGTTTGGCTATGCTGCAGTCCCAGGGACCAAGTTGGAACACATTTCCACCTTCAAGCTTAGGTGGAAAAACGGCACCGAGACCCAGCAGCAGGACAACTTCTTGTCCAGACAACCAGCCCTGCTTCATCATTGAAGTAAGCCCTGTGAACAGGAGCGAGATGTACTTCTGCAGTGGATGTTATAGCGGAAAGAACATCCCCATCCTCACGTCTGCCGGAGTGCCCCCTCAAGTGGGTGTGTGACTTAACTCGATGGATGAATTGGACAGAATGTACTGTTACTAGAGGTCGACCGATATGGGTTTTTCAAGTCAAGGGTCAGGCGATGGCCGATATATGCTGCTGATTTTTTTTGGCCGATAATTGGACGTTTTCCCCTCTATTTGCATGGTAAAATATCACACTAATAATAACAAACGATACACAAAATTTCTCAATTTAGCATTTATTGAATACTCAACTTGGAAACAATAACACATTTATAAACAATAAAAATAGCAGCATCAGAATCTCTGTTAGTGCACAATATAGCAGCAAACTCCTCATGTTTGACGGAAGGAAATTTGTAAACAATACAAAAAGGAATAAGCATGTTATCTTTAGTTGTAATCCCACTTCCAGTCCCTGAGTCTTACTCACCACACTCATACTTCACAGCAAACAGACAGCAGTTAATTAACCAGAAGAGAAAAATGCAAAAACACAACAGAACTTGTAAATAATAACAAACTAATAGACAATAAAAATAGCAGCATCAGAATCTCTATTAGTGCCAAATATAGCAGCAAACTCCTCATGTCTGACGGAAGGAAAATTTGTAAATACACAAAGGAATGAGCACATCTTCAGTTTTAATCCCATTTCCAGTCCCTGAGTCTTCCTCATCCCACAAGCAGGCAAGGCATGTCACCCCGGTTGTGTGACACTTATTTTATATAATAAAATAAGTGCCCCCTGCGGCCCCAGAGCCCGAGCAGCCGTCTCCGCTGCCTGCAGCTACCGCGCCCACGTCCGAGGCGCTTTCCCTGCCTGCAGCTCCCGGGCAGGCGCCCCCTCTGCAGCCTGCAGCTCCAGTCCCTGGCCCCACTCCAGTCCCTTCTCCCCCTGTGACTCTGGTACCCTCACCCCGACGAGCCCGACCCCGGCCGCAGGTCCTTATGTCTGTGTCCCATAAGGGGAGAGGACACAGACGCACGGCTGGGGTCCCACCCGCCCAGCCCCCTGGCTCGCCCTCCCTCGCCGGCGCTAGGGCTTGGTCGGCACCTGCGGGTCCTGGCCCTCCGGGTCGGCTGTCGTCTGCGGGTCCCCCTCCGCGGCCTCGTCGCCCTGCCTCGGTCCCTCCTCCGGCGTCTTATCGGTTGCCTGCGGGCCCCCCGACGGCGGCTCCTCATTCGCCTGCTGGTCCTCCCGCTCTGGCGTGTCGGAGGACGTCGCCGTCTGCTGCGGCTCCCCCTCTCTCCTTGCCCTCGCCAGGGTCCCTTCCAGCTCCTTCGTCCCCTTCCCTGGTCTCCCCTCCGACTCCCTCCTTCGTCCCTGCGTCTGTCCCTCACCCCGTCTCCTCGGCCCCTCCGGCTCCGGCCTCCCGGCCGCCTGCAGCCCTTCCGGCTGCCTCCCGTCGCCCGCTGGGTCTCCCTCGGGCTCCTCTTGGTTCCCCCTCCTTCTCTCCCTGGCCTCCCGTCTTTGTCCCTCCTGCCTCTGCTCCCCCTCGCTTTGTTCCTCCTGTCTCTGTCCCTCCTCTCTTTGTCCCTCGTCCCTCTGGCTTCTGCTCCTCTTTCCCCGATGTTCCCTTCGTTCACTCCCGGTCCTTTTGTCCTGCCTGTTCCCTCCGTGTCCCCCTTTCTGATCTGTTTCTCTGCCTTTCCTGTCTTATGTCAAGTCTTGTCCTGGCTCCTTCCCCTGTGCCAGTTCTGTCTGTCCGTTCTGTTCCCTGTCCCTCATTAATGAGGTTTTATATAGATATACATATATGCCCGGCTTGTCCGCTCCTCGTGTGTGCCACGCCCCCTGATTACCCACGTGTGCTTCCCTGATCGTCTCCTGCTTTGCCCGATTACTTTGATTAGTCATGACCTATTTTAAGTCCTGGTCTTACCTGTTTTCCCTGTCCGTCATTGTAGTTTGTCAATGCCTGCGTTCCGTCCTGCTCTACCCGCTCCGTTTCCCCGATTAAAGACCCGTTTTCACAAACACAAAAAAAACTATATGTATACATATACATACACTGAACAAAAATATAAACGCAACACTTTTGTTTTTGCTCCCATTTTTCATGAGATGGACTTAAAGATCTACAATTCATTCCAGATACACAATATTACCATTTCTCTCAAACATTTCTCACAAATCAGTCTAAATGTGTGATAGTGAGCACTTCTGCTTTGCTGAGATAATCCATCCCACCTCACAGGTGTGCCACATCAAGATGCTGATCTGACATCATGGGTAGTGCACAGGTGTACCTTATACTGCCCACAATAAAAGGCCACCCTGGAATGTGCAGTTTTGTCTCACAGCAAAATGCCACAGATGCCACAAGCATTGAGGGAGCGTGCAATTGGCATGCTGACAGCAGGAATGTCAACCAGATCTGTTGCTCGTGCATTGAATGTTCATTTCTCAACCATAAGCCGTCTCCAAAGGCGTTTCAGAGAATATGGCAGTACATCCAACCGGCCTCACAACCGCAGACCACGTGTAACCACACCAGCCCAGGACCTCCACATCCAGCAGGTTCACCTCCAAGATCGTCTGAGACCAGCCACTCAGACAGATGATGCACGGCCCCATGTTGCAAGGATCTGTACACAGTTCTTGGAAGCTGAAAATGTCCCAGTTCTTGCATGGCCAGCATACTCACCGGACATGTCACCCGTTGAGCATGTTTGGGATGTGCTTGACCGGCGTATACGACAGCGTGTACCAGTTCCCACTAATATCCAACAACTTCGCACAGCCATTGAAGAGGAGTGGACCAACATTCCACAGGCCACAATTGACAATCTGATAAACTCTATGCGAAGAAGATGTGTTGCATTGTATGAGGCAAATGGTGGTCACACCAGATACTGACCGGTTCTGAGTCCCCAGACCCCCAATAAAGCAAAAAACTGCACATTCCAGGGTGGCCATTTATTGTGGGCAGTATAAGGTACACCTGTGCACTACCCATGATGTCAGATCAGCATCTTGATGTGGCACACCTGTGAGGTGGGATGGATTATCTCAGCAAAGCAGAAGTGCTCACTATCACACATTTAGACTGATTTGTGAGAAATGTTTGAGAGAAATGGTAATATTGTGTATCTGGAATGAATTGTAGGTCTTTAAGTCCATCTCATGAAAAATGGGAGCAGAAACAAGAGTGTTGCGTTTATATTTTTGTTCAGTATATATATTTATGGGTGTATCGAGACTAGATGGTCAGTATGGATAACTAAGGTGCACTAAAACTGGGTGAGCAGGCAAGGCATGTCACCCAGGTTGTGTGACAATTATTTTATATAAATGTATATATGTATATATATATTCCATCCACCATCCCTCCTTTACAGAGAACTGCGTTATTTTTATTGTCCATTACGAAAAAAATAAAAAAACTATATATATATATATATATATATATATATACATATATATTTATGGGTGTATCGAGACTAGATGGTCATTATGGATAACTAAGGTGCACTAAAACTGGGTGAGCAGGCAAGGCATGTCACCCAGGTTGTGTGACAATTATTTTATATAAATGTATATATATATATATATATTCCATCCACCATCCCTCCTTTACGGAGAACTGCGTTATTTTTCTTTTCTATTGCTAATAAAAAAACTATATATATGTACATATATATATATATATATATATATATATATATATATATATATATATATATATATATATATATATAATATGGGTGTATCGAGACTAGATGGTCAGTATGGATAACTAAGGTGCACTAAAATTGGGTGAGCAGGCAAGGCATGTCACCCAGGTTGTGTGACAATTATTTTATATATATGCATATACATATTCCATCCACCATCCCTCCTTTATGGAGAACTGCGTTATTTTTATTGTCTATTGCAAAAAAAAAACAGAAAAACTATATATATATATATATATATATATATATATATATATATATATACATATATATTCCATGGGTGTATCGAGACTAGATGGTCATTCTGGATAACTAAAGTGCACTAAAATTGGGTGAGC
>NW_026043523.1:32500-37539 GCF_023856365.1 Brienomyrus brachyistius
TCATTGTTCCTGACAATGTCCTAATACAGAAATAAAACTTTATGTTGGTAAACTCAAAAAGCCTTCAGCTGTCACACTGGCTAACGATCTCAAACGATTATAAAGCAGCATTTTGAAAAGCGCTGTTTTAAAATAACAGATACAACACTTACCTTGTCTTCTGGCCAAATGCTTTTCACGGCTTGGCACTCCAACGGTGCTGAAACGAAATTTGTATTTCCCTCCTACCTCGTTGGCCCTTCAGTTCTTCTTTTCTCCCTTTGGATGTTTTTTTCCTTCTTCTTTGGATATTGTTTTTTATTTTTGTTTGTTTTTTTTACTTTGCATGTTTTTCCTTCTTCGGATATTATTTTTTTGGCTTATTTTTTTAGACGATGTTTTTTTCGTCTTCTTTAAAAATTGATTTTTTTCGTCTTCTTTAAATATTGTTTTTTTTTTCATCCTTTTGATGTTGTTTTACGGAACAAGAGCCGTACAGTGCTACTCTATCAGGAGGTAGCGCCAACTGAACGCCTTGAAGCAGTACCCAGCTCTTTTATAGGGAGCGTCAACCCGAAGTCAAGTTCTAGAACGTTGCACTCACTTTTCATTGGTTTCCCAGCTATGCTGTCAGAATAATGTTTGCTGATTGGTCGAAAATTTTAAAACGTACCCGAGTACTGTAAAAAAAACTCAAGATCTTGCTACCCTACGGAGCACCCATAAGGTGATTTTTTTTATACGTTATATGCAGCTATTTGTAGCAGGCCGTAATTAGACTAATCCACCCTTTGTCAATAAAGCCAACAAGAGAACAGGTTGCCCAAAGTTTGCTCAGGTACACGCCACAGCACAACCTTAAAAACACATCCAGCACAAATCACACTAGTGAATGACACAGCAAATCACAGCAATAAAAAAGACCCCTATGGGCAATCCAGCACCCAGACTACAGGTGCCAAAAGGCCCAGCCTGCCTAATAATGAACCCAAAATATACATACAACAAAGAAAAAGACACAAACAAAAAAGAAAATAAAACTAGCCCCAGCTGCTCCCACTAAACCCCGCTCCCGAGGCCACTAAGCCGGCTGGCTTGATAATACACGATACAACCTCAGATAAAACATATTAAAGCAACACCAGGGAGGTTTACAACCTGATCCTTAAAATTATCGACCCGTAATTCCACCTTGAAAACCCCTAAAGAACAGTAGTTTACCCCATGACTCACTGCCCCATTCAAACAAAAAAAAAACAGGTTTTTGGGGGTAACCTTTAGGTCAGCTCTTCAAAACCAGGTATGAGGACTCTTCAGCTAATCAGTCCTCTAATTAGAAATCTAATTAGGGAGTTGCAGCGAAAACCTGCATACACACCGGCCCTTTGCGGATAAGATTGTTCACCCCTGAAACAAGCAAACAGAAAGGCTGCTACACTGCAAATTCAATATGCCCGCCGATGCTCCACCAAATCTATCAGGACCCTGCCTGTCTTTCCCGTGCCTGCTCCTTTGCCAATATGCCCTACCATCGGAACATGCACAGCCATCTCGCCCCGGCTATGCCTCCAGTCCGAACTGCAGTCCTATACCTGCCTATAATTGCCTGGCTACAATCCATCCCCCAAAATGAAATTGATGACCCAACGATCACAGCTAAGAATTCTATCCCCAAACCACTGGTCTTCCTCCCCAACCGAACGATCATTCACTGACCGTGGTAACTTATAAGGGTTGGTATGATGACCAGTGGTGGACCTCACCGAACGTTTAACTGGTCTCTACACCTCGGGGGGGACATAACCTCCTCCATTATACGAGGCCTACTTGTGGATGCTCTATTGCGACCCCTCCCACCAGCCCTGTCCCCGTAAAATCACAGAGTCCTCATCCGATT
Source organism: Brienomyrus brachyistius (assembly GCF_023856365.1). Taxonomy (NCBI): domain Eukaryota; kingdom Metazoa; phylum Chordata; class Actinopteri; order Osteoglossiformes; family Mormyridae; genus Brienomyrus; species Brienomyrus brachyistius. Next base: position 34,377 of record NW_026043523.1, read on the forward strand.
CCATTTCTGTTGCCCCTGTGGGCAACCCAGACTCAGGAGACATTACCAGAACATCTTCCCCTGACATAACAACCCCCTGTGGTACTGGACGCAACTCTGTTCGGTGAACTTGACGGACAACCCCGTCCCCCTCCATTGGAGTTGCAGAGTAAACTGCACCCTGATCTTGGGGACACTTGTAACATGCACCCATGATTTGGAACAGCAGCATACCTGTCAAGGTTTGGATTTGAAAATAAAGGAAATTTTCCGGCACCCGCCGTGAGCCATCCCACCACCGCAACCAGGCTCCAGTATCCCTTACATTTTAAGACAGGAAATATAAAATAATATAAATTATATAAATATAATATAAATATAAATATATAAAATATATAAAATATAAAATAACCATTTGTCATTTATTTTCTATTAATTTTTCATGTTCACTCATGCGGCTCTGTCATTCACTAATGACTTGGATTTTTCATGCCGACTGACATCGTTCCTTCCCCGTGGGAGACAAATCTTACAGAACGCGTGACCCATCTGCTCCTCTTCAGGAAAGTAAATTCGTCATCTTCGTCATCACCCCTTAAAACAATTACTGAAGCGAGACGGCGCACGCGTTACGGCGACAGATTTAAATTGTGAGTGCACTATATCTCGTCGCAAATGGTGCTTAACCACGGCGGGTCTCAAGCACAGGAGACTCCCAATTTCTAAATGACACACACTTGGCTCACAGCGCAAAGTTGTGTTAAACTTGCTTTGTCTAAAGCAGGCACACACATACGAGTATGATCCTGATAGGTAACTAAGCTATCGGTCTTATGTCCAAGCGCAACATAATTTAGGTTAGAACCTCATAACAAGTATTCCCGTTCGCTAATAGAGAGATCTCTCCCAGGATATATAGAAACGGAGACACTCGTCCGAATTGAACCTGGAAACAAAGCGCTACATCTGAGAATCTCGTCAGACATAGGGTTAAAGTTTACTGCAGTTTAATACGAAAGAACTACAATGAAATCACCGAAAATAAAACAAAATAATATAACTACTAATAATAGAAATAAAAATAACTATAATAAGCCCATATGATCCCGCTTAAATGCCTTCAGATTGCCATGAGTGCGACTTTTGCAACCAGTTGACAGTAGCGCTTCTTCACTGCACGTTCGGTCATAAAAAGTTTAAATTGTGTGCTCAGAATAAGTTTAAACCTTGTGCCTTGTGATTATTAACCAATTTTTATGCTGAATGGTCGGCTCAAACTCAATTGCGAAACACCGTGAGTCTGTTAATGTGTGACTTAAATGGAACTCATTAATAACCAGTATCACGTAATAACCTGGGTTAGAATAGAAGGCTTGTCCAACGAGCTGCGTCACCAGGTAATGTAAACGATCGGTAGCGAAGCTCCCCTCACGGCCAATGAGAGAGAGTCTCGCGATATTTCAGGCGAATTTGAGGTTTCAGAGCGTAGATCGCACAGGCAGGGATTCTTGTGAGCACTCAATGAACGGAGGCTGAAGTTGTGTAAAAGACATGCATTTATTCCTATAACTAACATAAGACAGACATTACACCTAACAAACAATAAACACGAAATAACGGAGTGGACACAAACAATGTAATCATGAAAATGCAATGACCAGATTTAAAATGAGTAACCTTAAAAGGGAAAATACTGTTCTGCAAAGCAAGCAATTTGTGGAAATACTGTCCTAAAGTAATATAGCAGGTGAATAGGAGTTTAGGTTGTTATAAATGAAAGGAAGTTTGTTTACTTGGTTGCAGAGTGGGGGGGGGGGGGTCTTGGCAGTTGGTTGCGGAGGCTGATGAGCTGATGGGTGATGGCACTCAGGGAGGCGCGGTGTTTGCAGCGGTTGTTGGAGTGGAGCCCCTCTGATTCCCTCTCCTGGTGAAGCTTGGGCTTGGTTGCAGTTCTCTGTCCAGCTGGGTCTTCACTGATAGGCTTCAGGAGGGCTTCTTGTGGGCTTCTCTTCTCTTGGGCTGATGTTCTCTGCCTCTCTTCGTGCTGATGGTCTTTTGTTTTCTCCTCCCTTCTGTTTCTCCTCTCCTGGCTTTGTTCTGAGGTGCCAGGTTTTATAGTGTAAAGTTCGTGAATAGGAGTGACCAGGAATTCGACTCCTGGACCAATGGCTGACCATCCATTTGGCGGGCTTTCGGAAGGGGGTCTGTATCAGTCCCTTTTGAGATTTATGACCAGAGTGATTTCCCTTGTATTGATGATTTTCGTTAGGCTGGTGTAACTTTTGATATATTCACTTTCGTGGTAACCACTGACCAGATTTGGAAACTGGAGTGATTTTCCATCGGTTTGATACCAAACATGCCATAGCAGCCTAGCGGTTCACACCTCATACCATCTGTAATGATTAATTAATGATTACTTATATTATGTCGTTATGTTATATTACTCACACCTTATTTTATGCCTCACAATCTATATAATTGTAAATATACTGTGTAGCTGCTGGCGCGTTCCAAACTAAATCTCATTGTACTTACAATGTCAATAAAAAACATCCATCCATCCATCTAGGCAGGCCAGTGTCGCCTCCATCCTTCCTGAAGTCAGTGATTCCTTTGTCTTTGTGCTGTTTAGTGCCAAATTGTTTGCTGAACTCCAACCTATCAGTTTCTGGACCTCATCTCTGTAAGCTGACTCATAAGAACCAAAGAGATTTACAAATGAGAGGAGGCCATTCGGCCCCATCAAGCTCCTTTGAGGAGAACTTAGCTAATAGCTCAAAAATCTTATCTAGCTCTGATTTAAAAGAACCCAGGGTTTTAGCTTGTGTTACAATAACAGGAAGACTATTCCATACTCTAACTACACGCTGTGTACAGAAATGCTTCATCAAATTCGTTTTAAAATGTTCTCCAGCTAATTTCCACTTATGGCCACGAGTTCTGGTATTTAAACTAACATTGAAATAGCCATTTGGCTGAACAGCATCCAGACCTGTTAGAATCTTAAACACCTGGATTATGTCCCCCCTTAGTCTCCTTTGCTCGAGGCTAAACAGATTCAGCTCAGCTAACCTCTCCTCATTAGACATTCCTCTAAGACCAGGAATCATTCTCGTTGCCCTACGTTGCACCTTTTCCAAGGCAGCAATGTCCTTCTTAAGGTATGGTAACCAAACCCGCA
>NW_026043524.1:0-37535 GCF_023856365.1 Brienomyrus brachyistius
AAAAGATGCAGACTCTCCCCGTCGGGGAATCGAACCCCGGTCTCCCGCGTGACAGGCGGGGATACTCACCACTATACTAACGAGGAGATGTACGCGCACTACTTTTACATCTTCAAGATAAACAGCGGATGACTACTAACATTTGCGAGTAATCAATGACTGAGCTTCATGTCATGACCATGGTGCTCAAGAGAAGAAAAAATACATAATGTACGTCCACTGATACCAGAACAACCATATAGCTTTATACTAAGACGATGATTAAACGGAAAATTCCTTTACAAAACACTGCCACAAAATCATAGTTTCGCAATATTACATCGTGCAACGGACACAGTGTAAGTACGTGAAGTCGGTAATTAAATCAAGAAAAAAAAGTGAGAGGAAAAGAATACTTTTCTATTATCATATTTTTCTAACTGGCCAAACTGAGTCATATTTTGATTATACACACTAACAGAAAAACAGTGCAAATCTCCGGTAGTCCGTTTCACTTGCGCTCCGCTATGGGGCAGTAACAAGCAGAGCTTAAGTGTGGAAGGAAAAAAAAAAACACAGGACAGCATCAATCCCAACTTCACAAACGCCGGAGATCGAGATGCTGTAAGCATGACAATTAACATCTTTATCCAAGGGAACAGCTGCAAGACACAGATGCCGCGCCTAACAAAGGTAGGATCGATTCCGAAGTTCAGGCATTTACAGACGCGGACTCTTCTGGAGTTGATTTTTTTCGGGAGATACGCATCAACTTCAAAAGTATGAACCGCATTATATCTATATCTGTTATGACGTTGTAGCTATTGATACTGATGCATCACAAAAATAATTTAAATGTTTTTTCATTCTGACATATGTTCGTTCGGACGAGGATTTTATTATATGAGATAAGTTTTAAATGAAAACTTTTTTTAATCTATATGATTAATTCTCGAATCTAAGCCAGACTTCACATAAATCATTCATTCATAAATATAATGGAACATACAACATCCAGGTATCCATGAAATTTATGATCAGGCTATACGTTTGTGATAACAACAAAACAACACAACATGTATATTTACAATATATGGGCCTATTGTTTAATATTGCCTCCAAATTATAGCCAGACAATAACGCAATAGGCCGACATCAAACTATTTTCATGTAAAACAAAAGTGCTGGCAGTTTGCTTGTGCTTACAGACCCCGCCTTGAGCCCATCCAGAAGATCCCAAAAATAACCGACAAGCAAAGGTTGTAACAATCTGAGCATGTTTAGTTTAATGTAATCAGGAGCCGAATTAATAACGCGAATAAATGATCAAACCGAAAGTCTGTAGTCGGGAATATCCGATAACGTCTTTGACGTGCAGTTAAGATAGTCAGAGGAAAAACCTTGTAGTTTACTTATATATATGCCTAAATATATGAGTGTGTCTCTCCGGTGATTTAATGATGAATATAACGATTACATATCAAATCACACATTAAGCAATTATTATATTACTAGGTTGAACGTTTTCACTATGTCTGTCGTCACCTTGATTTCACGATTTTGACTATTCTTCTTATCCCAGATTGAACAAGTCATTGTGGCGATGCAAGATCCCGACATGGGGATAAAGATGAAGAATCAAAGACTGTTAATCACAGTGATTCCACATGCGATGACAGGTGCACGATACATATTTTACTTTTTAAAAATAATTTTTCATGCCGCCCGGGTTGTCTTACACCCGGCCGTGCAGTGTCCGGGGGCCGGGTCCTAATGGTCATTTAAGCCCTTCACAGGAAAGCCCATACATCGGCGGTCTTCGGGAATCCTGTGCATTAAGACTGTCATCGATCTCCTTGCGCTCATATTTATTTATGTAATTTATTTATCGAGTTCAGCGTTTTTGATTTATGACGGCTTAATGCATTTCTCGACTCTAACTAGATGCCTTCCTCGCTATGCCTTCCCAGGAAATGATATCGTGGAGTGGCTAATTCAGAAGTACTCCATCATGGAAGAAGGTAGGGCCGAGAAGTATGTAGGGAAGCGTTACCTGGTGCTCTTATGTGAGGTTAATCGATTGTTTTTTTCCCTTCGTGACGACGATGGCGCCCCTGCTGGCGAAAGACGTCATCAGGTTTTTTTTTTTTTTGTAATAAAATAACAGAAATAAACGAGTCTTTTGAATAATAAATACAAATGAAGTAATAGAATTTGTCATCCATACAACAGATTAGCCTAGCTGCATTTATGTGTAAGCATATGCAATTCACGTGTCTGACAGAAGCATGTTCTGTTCCATTGATATTGCTGAGCCTGTGAATTAATAAATGTCAGAATTGAGCTTGTCCATAACATAGACACCCCATTCGCCTGAAGCTTTTGGGATTTTCTTCCCCTGGCGTCAATTTATCTGCTGAATTATTTATCTTTCTGCTGAGAGGCTATTAGTACAAATAATCTGTAGGCCAGTCCCCGAGTCGCGCCGCTACGCATGCTGAGCTGTACGGTTTGATAGTCCCGATGCAAACTTCGCTGATAGCCAGAGGCAGTCAGTCATGCCTGGAGAAATATCGCTATCCGTCTCCCTCATTATGCACTTCTGCAAGACACTGTTGTCCTGAATTCCCGGGCGATGCAGATGAGGTTTTAAATAGCAAGGGAGCAGATTTCCCTGATTTACAGCCCAGATTGGAAAAGAAGTCGGAATGGAAAGGAGGGGACTTTTAGGCAGTAGATGGCAGATGCATTAACAGACTTGAATGGGCAAAAAACCTGTTGCCCCGGTAAGCAGTTACCCCTCCCTGTAAACACTAGGCTTCCCCCTAGCAGCGCTGTTGCTGCGCCGGTCTGAAACCCCCGGGAGCGCCTGACTGCCAATGGCCGCGGAGGCAGCCGGAAAGTGGAAAGTCCCAATTACTCGTAATTAATTATAGTTCCGATGAGGAATGCACCATCCCCGCGGCTTATTCTGTGCACCATGTCAACGTTTTTTCCAGTTACTTGCTATACCGTAAAATAAAATATAATATGCCTACTCAGTTTCTAGTTATCGTGTGTTCTACTGTATTCCACTGACAAAAATTTAGAGAATTACTATGCCTAAATCTGGGCTACGAGTAGTGGATTTGTTTGAGCTTTGAGTAGTTTACGTGGAAATGAGTGACCACTTTGTGTGTTTTCAGAGGCACTTCATGTGGGGAATCTGATCGTGAAGCACGGCTACATTTACCCCCTAAAGGACCCCAGACCCCAGGACGCTCGTCCTGGGGCCCGACGAGACGCCGTATCGCTTCCAGGTAACCTAAAACCACGGTTTCTTCAGATGGAGGGCAGCGCGAGAGGGTGGTGGCCATGTGGGGGGGCACGCATATCGAAACTATTCGTTGGAGAGACTGCGGAATTACCGTGTAGGACAGTATTTCTCAATCTGGTCCGGGCTCCAGAGCTGAGAGGGTGCAAAAACGTAGACTGTCTGGTAGGGAGCTGGGAGGGAGCAAAAACGTGGATCATCTGTGTGTCGCCGAGGACCGGATTGGGAAACACTGATGTATGAGAACCAATGCCAGTTAAAGTAGCAAAATGCCTTCCACCCGCCTTGTCCCTGACATGTTAAATCACAAAGCACCTTTGTCACGCTGCTTCTGAATAGTTTCAAATGACAGCATCTCCTTTTTGCTAGACTCCGTACTTCTGGAGCTCTCAGCAGTGGCCAGCCTCCGAGCTAGATTACGGTGATTACCAATTATTAATCATGTGCTCGCCTATTACATCATTACTTCCCTTTACTAGAATAATAGAAAAACACAGTTTCTTGCCATGTCTTTCTTTTGCTCTTCTAAAGCGATTTATTTGACTAAGAAGAATATCAGAAAGCAAGGGCAGCTGATAGACTATGAAAAGGTAAGAGAAAATTTTTATTTATGTACATTTCAATGCTATTCTTATTCGCTGGTCTGAAGCATTGCTTGATGAGATCATGTGATAGCTGAATGCTCATGGGAGTTTTACTTACACAAAATATTATGAGGGTAGAAGGAAAAATGATTGGTTCAGAGAGATAACCAATTAGATTGTACATGAGGTGGATCCGAGCAACTAGAGGAGGCAGGAGCAACCAATCAGATGTCTTGGTCCTGCCTCCTCTGCAATCTGATTGGTTATCTATCCGAACCAATCATTTTCCTTCTGCCCTCAGAACATTTTTGTGTAAGAAAACCTCCCACCAATTATGCACATAGTAGGATCGCACATAGACATCCACCAACTTGCCGCCATGTTGCGTCAGGGTCAACGCATTTTAGGTTCTCATCAGTAAGAGGGTTTGTGAATCCGACACTGCCAGCTGATATCCTGGGAGGGGTTCGGCCTGTGAGTCATAACGTGAACCCATGCAGCAACGCAGCCAGCCGTGCGACCTGGCAATGTCGCATTTAAACATCGTCTCCGCAGGACAGCTACAACATGTTGCACAAACGGATCAACCACACCTGGGACTTCGTGGTGATGCAGGCGAAGGAGCAGCTCAGGTAAACCCCACCCCAGCCCGGGAATACTGTCGCATCGAGCTATGAAATCAATTTCATAAATGCACACAAGGGGACAGATGAGAATGGATGAATAAATCTCGTATTAAGAGGATGATGATGTTACCTAAATTAAAAAGTAACATGGTGTGTGGTCATAATTTCCCTCCTATCTGTTAAATCAGACCTCAGCCTAAACACTAGAGTCGGAAATCCATTTCTAAGTGAAAAAGGAAACAGAAAAATGAAAACCCTACCTTGCAGTTCAGTGATTACCGCTATATGCTAATTACCCAGTATGCTTTCTGACTCTCCATCGACTGCTCTGCTCCTACCAGGGCAGCCAAACAGAGGCGCAAGGCGGACCGCATCGTGCTGGAATGTCAGGAACAGGCCTACTGGCTCGTCAACAGACCGCCAGTAAGCACCTCCCCCGAAACCCCTGACTCCCTACATCTGCCCCGGCGAAAACCCAGTATGCTGTGATTAGAGTAAAGCACACACTGGGTAAACCTGAACTCAATGCACCTTGGCAGCTCGAATATCGCCTCAGGCTGGGGGCGATTCTAGGATTTTTTTGAGGTTGTGGGGCAGAGTGGTGGCTCTGGGCCTAGGGATCTGTGCAAGCAAGTGGAAGGTTGTTGGTTCAAATCCTGTGAATGCCAGAGTGATTCTACTCCGTTGGGCCTTTCAGCAAGGGCCTTAACCTGCAATTGCTTTGTCCTGGGTATGACATTAATCTACATGCAGGCCTGTTAGGAGATCCTTCAACTTACAGGGGAAACTTGGCAGGATTGGCAGGAAGGCATAGGCAGGGTCCCATTCCCCACAGAGAGCTGGGGGGGTTGTGCAGTTCTCTCCCACGACAACGGGTTTGTTCAATGAAGGAAGGCAAAGGAAACATCTGTAAGGACATATGGAACATTTCCGGTATAATTTTCGATCTCCGTCATCTCCAGAGCATTGAGCTCAGCAAAATTCACGGGGGGGGGGGGGGGGGGGGAGTTTTATCTTCGTTAAGTAAGACACACAGAGTGTCTCCATGCATACTTTGTGGGGGAGGAATATATCACTTCAGGCCTGATAACCCACTACTGCTTCAGTGTGATCATGAAATATTTACTTAGCTGGGAAGAAGCCTATGTTCTGTGGGACGAGAGCTTTCAGAAGACAGACAGGACAGCAGGCTGCGGGAATGAGCAACTGCACCCTCGCTGAGTGTAATTTGGAGTTCATGAATAACACAGGAGAGTGGAGAATGAAAGTGTGGGACAGGAGCAGAGTGTGGTGTGTATCTGGCTTAATCCCGGCCGTCACTAGGGCCCCTTTCTGCTGGGTGCGCAGCATCTCTCAGGGCTAATAAGCATCAGCGTTTATGTGGGCCATTATCCCCATCCGGGGCGGCATCAGGAGGTGGGAATGGCAGCCACGCAGCTGCGGATCACATCCTAAATTCAGCTTATTTTGCAGATGTACCTTTTATTGAGACTAGAGCAGTTGGGGGTTTAGGGACTTCTCTCAGGGGTCCAGTGGTGATGTCACTCTGCTGACTGTGGGATTTAAACCGGCAACCTTCCAGTCATAGGCGGCGACTGCCAACCCGCTCAGCCACACACCACCTTCATTGATGAAACCCACCGTTTTGACGCCAATTAGACGGAAACACAGTTGAGCCAAAAACCACGCAGCGTAGGGCCCCCCAGTCAGGTGCTGCTCGTGTTTAAAAGGCAGGGACGCTCTGCACTCTGGTACGGCCAGGTGGACGGGGGAAGCTGGGGGGGGGGGGGGGGATTAAAACCAGCAAATGACAAAATGGCCGCTTCCTGCCTCCTTTCTCTTTGCCCGAGAAACACGAGACGCATCGCTAAGACTGGTGATGCTTGGATCTGGGAGAGAGGAGTGCGAAGGGACTGGGAGACGGCCTGAAGCTAAAATGCAGACATGCTGTGTTTGCGTCTCCCCCCCCACCACCCCCCCACTTGTTGGGCCTTTTAAACGAGCTGGAAGAGGATCCCACCTCCGGAATACCGGATCCATTATCTGACCTCTATTCCTGCGGCTCAGGCTTAATGCTGCATGTTAGCGGAGAGATAATGGATGTAATTGCAAATAGCAGCGTAATAATTTGCCAAATAGTCTCTCTGCTGTTAAGTCCTGAGCTGATCTGAAGCACTTTAATTGGGATTTAAGGAAACCATGTTAAATCAGATTGCATTCAGTATCGACATTTGGTTAGTTTATTCTGTAAAGCAGGGTACCCCAGTCCTGATCATGGATACTGTGTCACCGACTGGCCCTCCAGGACCGAATGGTCCTTTTGGAAAGCTGTCACACTGTCCCCTACTGGGCAGTGTCGCCATGGGCTGTACCCAGTGGCATCATGGGAAATGTGACCAGTAGTGCTAAGGGGTATTAATGCAGCGTTAGACCGGCGTCAGTCTGCTTGAGAGAAACGAGCTCACTCTTCATCTGAAGTTCAGCTAAGGATTTCTCACCCTCTGATTTTCTGCAGCCGGGAACATTCAGCGTTCAAGAACAAGGCCCTGAGCGAAGGAACCGGCACAACTCCCGAGTCCAGCTGGTCTGAGCTTTTTATTAAGCATATACATTTTTTCCGTAATGCCAGTACCTGCTGTTTATCGCCTCTGTCAGTCACAGGACCGGATCCGGGCAAACAAGAGAGCCGCTCGGGGCCTAGATAAGATCAAAGTCATGAAGAAAAAATATGTATATTAATATCTATATATATATGGCAGCTATAGGCAGAATAGGCTGTTGCCTTGGGCCCCCAAATTACCCAAGGAAGTGAAGTGATAATCAGTGTTTTTGGTGGGAGGGCATCCGAGGGAAGCTCGTGTGTGAGTGTGACAGCACTTCGTTGTGCTCATCTTTCTGTCTCACTTCTTCCTCACTTCCTGCTCTCGTTTTCCATGCTAACGTAAGTACGTCAGCAGTCCCACAATACATACTCGTAATAGTGCTATATTATTCATGGTTTCTAGACTGGATGTCTGCTTAGTAAAGCCAGGAGCTGAGTGTGAGCAGAATTCCTACTGTCTGATTCCTTGCATGTGATTCGCTCGTGGGAGTTTTACCCTCACAAAAATGTTCTGAGGGCAGAAGGAAAAATGATTGGTTCAGAGAGATAACCAATTAGATTGTAGAGGAGGTGGGTCTAAGGAACTAGAGGAGGCAGGAACAAGACATCTGATTGGTTGACCCCCCCCCCTCCTCTAGTTGCCTGTATCCACCACTTCTACAGTCTGATTGGTTATCTCTCTGAACCAATGAACCTTGTGCCCTCAGAACATTTTTGCGCAAGTAAAACTCCCATAAACATGTGGCTTATATCATGTTTAGAGACGGTTTTGTTTCTTCCTTCTTTACAGAACAGAACGCGGACTACTACAAAAGAGAGGTAAGCCTGAAAGAATTTAGAGTGAACCTATTTCAGCTGATGGGATGGTTGCCAAGAACAACCAAAGAGGGTGATTAAGTGGGCTCTTAAGAATGCTGTCATAAGAAAATTGCTTCGGAAGGATCTACATCTGTGTTGTCGTTTTCTTTTGTTGGCTCTCAGATATTGACAAATTCTGTTTAAAGGTACAACAGCATGGCTCTTATCAGGGCTTGGATGTGTACCATGCTGTGCCTTTTTTCTGACTCTTATATTCCCCGTGTGATTTTTCATGGCTCCCGACACCAGATTGAACACATCAGGAAATCCCTGGGCCGCTCGAGGGTCAAGTCCTCCATCTGCCTGGAAAGGTTGGATAACAGCCTCCCCCACCTACCCCCCCCCAACACCTGTGATTCAGCCTCAGTCCCAGCATAGCTGGGGGACCACTGGTTCGACACCAGTCCACATTAGTCCCTAACTGGGGGATATCTCTGGGTATTCTGTATACTGTGCCTCTGATTGGTGGGGGGGGGGGATCTATTTCATGTTAATTCTGACAAAAATGCTGGGGACTGCTCTTTGTGAAAATCTAACCTCGTTATTTCGTTCTTTCGTCCATCTGCCCATCCATCTTTCACCATAAATCTCAGAGTCACACATATCCTGGATTAATGATGCCTAACTAATATTGAAACCGGTTGACTATTAAACTGAATTGAACTGTATTTAACTGCAAATAATTACTTAATATTGATCAGAAGGTCGCCGGTTCAAGCCTGGCTTCAGCACACTTGTGGGTCCTTGAACAAGGCCCTTAACCCCCAGGTTCCTGGGAGCCTCTACGGGCAGCTGCCCTTTGCTACCAAGCTTTCTCTCACCTATGGAGAGCAAGATGGAGGAGATGAAAAGAGAATTTCCTTATAGGGTTCAATGACGTATAATCATTTCGTCACCATTTCGAGCTCCAGTTTGCTGGAATATGCCAGCATTGAACCTGAATATTTGATGACTTGCAAGGATTATAGAAAGTAGGACTAAAACTGGGAATGGCTGGTCTTCTGTGTTCAGCTTCCTTAAGTTCAGCGAGCAGTACCTGAACCATGACCCCATGATGCAAGGCTGCCCCCCCAGCAACCCCTGGATAACAGATGACACGGCACTCTGGACGCTGAATGCCGACATGTGAGTGTGCGTTACCGCGCCCCATCCTGCCTCTTCAGGGCCACACCCCCAGAGGTGACTGTCGTCTCTTCACTTCCACGCCTCCTGGTGCAGGGTGGAGACACCCACCAAGCTGCGGGTGGAACGATGGGGGTTCGGCTTCACGGAGCTCCTTAGGGACCCTCTGGGACGGTGCAAGTTCAGGGAGTACCTGGAGAAGGAGTTCAGTGGTGAGCAGCATGTAGACCCCCCCGCCCAAGTAGATCAGCTTCATGGAGGCATCGTCAGCAAGTAAGAATCATATTCATTATTTGATCACTGCGGGCCTATTTGGGCAGTGTGTGACTCAGCAGATTGGGATTCATTGCAGGAGGTCATCAGCTCAAATCCCAGAGTCAGCTGAGTGACCTCACTATTGGGCCGTCGATCAGTTACTCCAGGGACTGACTGACCCTGCCCTCTCAAAAAAAAAAAAAAATAGGATCTAGCATCTGCTAAATTAATAATCATGATCCCTCTATGAAAGGCAATTCTCCTCCATATTGGCATCGTGATGAGCGCCTCCTGCAGGTAGCTGATGCATGCGCTGTTTCATTCACAGTGGAGAACCTCTGTTTCTGGGAGGCCTGTGAGGACATCCGGCACGGCGAGAGCGCTACGATCCCGCAGAAGGTGGAAGAGGTCTACAAGTGAGTGCGACCTTGTGGCCCAGTGGGACAGTTTGCATCCCAGTTGAATTTAGAGCAGGCCCTGATGTGGCACTTGCTTACTCCCAGTGGGACTGCAAAGCTCAGGCTCATCACTTCCTTCCCCCCAGGCAGTTCCTGGCCCCGGGAGCCAGCAAGTGGGTAAACGTGGACAGCAAGACCATGGAGAAGACCCTGCAGGGCATGAAAAGCCCACATCGTTTTGTCCTGGATGACGCCCAGATGCACATCTATTTCCTGATGAAGAAGGTAGGAGCATTAACTGTGCACAGCCATGAAAGTGGATGACAGCTTCATTAAAACGGGCTCTCGGCCTCTCCTCTCACCCTCAGGACTCCTACGCCCGCTATTTAAAGTCCGATCTCTACAAAAACATGCTGGCTAGAGCCATAGAACCACAAGAGACCAAAAAAAGGTAAAACTATTATCTTCTATAAAAGGGGTCTTTCTGTAATATATTCCATGTATTTTATATAAGGGGATAAGACTCATATTGGTGTGGGATACACACAGGTTCTGTTTCTGGGGTTGTTAACGATTAATTCCAGGGATTTTTGGGCTTAGTGTGAACTGCTGGCTTCAGCTTAGCTTCGTCACTAAGACTACACAGAGTTCTGTAATGTTAATTGCTTTTGCGTCCCCTGTGATGCTCTCCAGTTTCTGTTTGTAATTCCACGGTAGTCAAGGATTTTCCAACATGGCTGACTTAGAAAAGGCAGTGCCACAAGTGTTAGCGGAACGCTAACATGTTCTCCTTCCCATCATGCCCCAGTGTCTTTCCCTTTGTGAGACGCCAGCGGCACTCCAGCCGTAACCCTGCCCTTTTCGCCCAGGCCTTAGAGGACAACGGCAAGACCAAGTCCCTGGGGTCACCAGCAAGTCCCACAGCAGCCTGCTCTTCCTAACACTGCCTCCTGGGGGGGGGATGCACTCTGAGCTCACTGCTGCCCCACAGAGGCTGTTTGGGGGCGGTGCTCTGCTGCTCTATTTGACGCAGTCTTCCAGGATTTTTAACTTCGGATGTATTTTTATTATAGTGTCATGTTAAATAAGAACAGACTAAATTATGGTTTAGATCAGAAGTGAGAAAAGTCCTGTGTCTCTATATATAGGAAAAGTTTATTTCATTAGTAACAGACAAACCATAGTTGAGCCAAATATTGCCTTATTACTAAGTAATAAACATCTGCATACAACTTTCACTGAAACAATGGTTGTAATAGATAAATAGCCATTTAAAACTTGGCATTTAGCTCAGTGCTTATAATGTGGATTGTGTCCCATATTCCAGATCAAAACTGTGCAGTTTCGAACCTGCATCATGTCTGCTTCAGATTCCAGCAGCTTCTCTCATCCTTTGTTCATTTACTTCTTCAGCATTTCTCAATAAATTAAGCAAGTTTTTAATTCACCTTTAGTGGAATTCTGTCACTTAAATACCAAAATAGAATAACACAGGTGTCGTACTTTTCAACCATTTTTCTTTTGGCTTATAAACGGCATGTGCTACTCTGAGATCACTGACCTGCTGGAGATGTGGTTCGGAACCGCAGGTGACCTCGAGTTCTTTTTTTTTTCCTCCGTGGAGGGAATCAAACAACAAAAGAGATTAGCCAGAGATCCACCCTGCACGGACTTGCTGGTATGATGGGAACGGGACCTAGATTTACTGGAAGCACAAAGAGAGCAAACTAAATTCTGCCCAACAGACAGGCGGAACAAATCGCTACAAAAGGTTTCAGTCACCTGTCTCCCCTGCCAGGACAGCACCTCCCTCCCACAGCGCACCAACAATACATTATACTATTATACCGTGTCTTGGAAAAGTATTGGAATCCTACTTAGTGTTTTAAAAAGCAGCACATTTCTAAATTATCTATATCCCAGTCCCTGAAAGCTATAACTAAAGATTACTGAGGGTAAGATGAATCTCTGCTGCATCTCATAAGTTCATTAAAAATCGAAACTTCCTTTCTTTCAGAACTGAATTTTCTGCCATGTTGGTCTTTAAAATTGTCCATTCGGCTCCAACAAGCTTTCGAACTCCAGTTTGAATGAAATATTGGGCTGCGAATGTGAAGTAGACAGGGTCATGGTGAGGAATGCGTCAGGAATATGGGGCGTGTCTGGAAGTCTGTGTCCATCACCAAAGCCTGTGATATTCATTATTGGCGGTTTGTTTATTGGCTGCTAAGGCTCACAATGGAAGCTCAATACTAAGTGTTTTGAATTACTGAAGTTTGCATGTTGACGGAGCCGGGATGGATGGATGGATGGATAGATAAATGTTTAATAATACATGCAGTACAAGTGTCAAACTAACTTTACCAGACAAGCCCATTAAAACGAGGCTCTCAGTTTCTCTTGAAATTCTTATGTAAAAAAAAAAAAAATAATAATAATAAACTACTTTGCATGTTACTTTTTAATAGATTTCCTTTTTAAAAAATTAAATCTGACTACGCAAATCCTTCAACTCCTACACTACCCATCAAGGCAATCCTCAGGATTCCAGCAGCACAGAGTTAACTGATGTTCTGCGCGGTTCTTAAAAATGCATGAAACTCGCGAGATAAAAATAAAACAACCGCAACAGAGAATACTGAAATTCCGTCTTCATATTACTGAAACATACAGGATTAAGAGACAACATGAAGTTGGGAAAGGGATTGGTGGGGGGTGGGGGGTGGGATTAAAGGCACTGTCAGCATAACATCATAAAGACGGCACCGATGTCCATTTGCCATGGATTATGTTGTATTCTGCGACTAAAAAGGACCCATAATCTGATTAAGTTCACATCAGACTAATGAGTGAATCTTCTCTGACAGCATT
Organism: Brienomyrus brachyistius; assembly: GCF_023856365.1. Lineage (NCBI taxonomy): Eukaryota > Metazoa > Chordata > Actinopteri > Osteoglossiformes > Mormyridae > Brienomyrus > Brienomyrus brachyistius. The sequence goes on from NW_026043524.1 coordinate 12,609, forward strand.
ACTGACGCATAGCCCGCCATCCAGAGCTGCATTAGTGCGTTATGGGTTTCTAAGGCCCACCTTAACACAGCAGGGAAACACGTGCTGCTTAGTACGCTATTTCTCGGATCTGTAACATCGTAAGGTCACAGTACAACGTCGTGTCTTTCTGCAACTTTATAGCAGGGCTGAACAGCCAGGTGGCATTTTGGGCATTTTCAAGGTGAGCCGATGGGTAGGCGAGCCGGCAAAAATCTTGGGGAACCCCCCCCCCCTTTCCCAGTCAGCAAAATTTATTGCACAGCAAAAGTTATGGAGACCCCAGCTCTGTAAAATTTACTGTGGGAGTCCAAGGAAACTTTAAAAACACAATATCTCAATCTCCGGAGTCCTTTAAACCTAAAAAATATACAAAGAAATCTATGCTGTGATTCTGCTAGAGAATTTGGGCCCCATGAATGCATATCATATTGGGCCACAAACCCACACCAATGCAGTTATGTTCCAAGTTTTTTACTGTCCTAATCTCCCCCCCTTAACTGCGCCCCAGACTTGATGTTCCACGTTACAATTTCAACCAAATGTTGTGTGTTAAAAAAAAAATTAAATTGTGCACCAAAATTTTTTAACATGAAAGCAAGCATTAATAAAACTTAATCAAATGTTGATTTTTTTTTTTTTATATATAGAATTTCTCATTGTTTTGCTGATATCTGGGAAAACTGGGTTCATGGATCGGGATGGAAAGGCATGTTCAACGCACATTTTTTTTTAAATATTGATTTCCAGCAACTAATAAGCAAATCGAGGGAAATCTGCAAGGTACAAATCTGCAAGGTACAACAGAACCGTTCATCTCATTTCTACCCCGTCAAATCGCGTCCCAGGCTTTCTGGACCTCCCACTGAAATGCATTCAGCGACATCCACCTAAACAATTGCATTACCCCGGCAACGGGACTGCAGTAATCTCATTTAGTCTGAGAATTTGTGTGTCAGAAGGTAGAAAATTAGGATACGGACACGTTGCTCAAAGAGTGCCACGGAGTCACCAGCAGTATCATCAAACACGCCATTTAATACAATAATTTTTTTATCATTGTTTGTATAAATACAAATGATTCTTATTAAACAGCATGACTGACTCGTGCAATACAAATAGGCATATGCATCAAAACCTTTATTAGATTTCAGAAATCACAGAAGAAAATCAAGCTTGGCAAAATAAAAATTATGCAAAATTATCCAGTATATTTCAGCCGTTTCTATAAATGTACGCTAAGGTGGTACTTGCCAACGCCGAAACAATTCTCTCATCCAGTCACAGTGCTCTTTAAAATGGAGATACTTTAATTTATTTAAGGTTGAGTTAAAACACGACATTTAATATTCAGAATAAAATCAAAATCTGATAAGGGATTCACATCGTTTACCGTTTAACTGGTATGTCCATTTTCGATAGGCTTGTTGGGTGGGTAAAAACCCTATTTAACTGATCAGGGTCACTTAGGCAAGTTCACCTTAATTAAAAACAAAATAACTAAACAGCACATAACTAGTCAAAGTGTAAACTCTGCTGTTGGCAAAAACTGTACGGCTGGACCCCCAAGGGCACCAGCGACTGTAGGGCCTTGCTTGGCCAGTAGGGGGCCCCCTTGCACGTGACATTGCAAGGATTTGTAAGTTGTAGGGCGCAGATGGGAAACGAGGTGGGGTAAGAAGCATTTAAAGTGCGGAGCCACATACAGCCATGGGGGTGGGTTTGGGTTTCTAGCACAGCCTGCAAAGACCAGAATAAGTTCCTTTCCTCAACACACTAGCGCCCCCTTGGCCAAACACGACCCATGGTCACCTTGCAAATCATTAAGCTGCCCTGAACCCCACTCTGCTTTCAGTAAGTGCCATTTAAAAACAATGATATACACACATTTTCAGGAGAGCACCTGTGAAGTCACCCCCCCACACACACACACACACACTACTGGCATTGTTTGGCACCCGACCCATGTAAACCTGACCCCGATTTGCATAATTTATTCAGGTATATATCAGAAACCAGGGTTTCTGCCACCTAGAGGCTGTACGGCGCAACAAGAGACAAATCGCCATCAAAAACACAGGACCTGGAGAATCACCCGGGGTGGGGGGGATACATACTGTCACGTACTGGCGTGGGTGGGGGAGGACGCAGGCAGTGTGGCAGTCAGCCAATGGGCGAATTCACGAGAAAAAACACTGTATGTTAAAAACCGCTAGCATCCAGCATGAGAGAAAAAGGTCAAAGCGAGTCAGGGTTTTTCCGGGGGGGGGGGGGGGGGCAGGGTTGGTCTTACCTACACTGGCATGGGAGGGGTGGGAGGCATTGGTTAATGGTACAATGTGCAAGACAATTATCTGGGAGAGGAAAATTAACTTCCCCTAAAGTAAAACTAAAGTCACAAGAAAACTGTGGTACCCTCTGTCAATAGACCACACTCAAAAAACTCTGAGTAAAAGAGGAACGTTATTGGCCTGGCTAATCTCTCTCTCTCTCTCTCTCTCTCTCTCTCTCACACACACAGCTTGAAATGCTTTTTACACATTTACACTAATGTATATCACAATGCTACCAAAGCTTTGCAAATGACCACAGAGCGGGACTGACACCCAAGTGTGTGTAGAACCACACACACACACACACACACACACACACACACACACACACACACTCACTCTCTCTCTGAAGTGCTTTAAAAACATAACGGATAAATTATTTTATGTGCAAACTGGGAGGGGGCAACAAAAAGTCGCAAAACACACATGGAATCGATCCCCTCCCCCATCACAACCAACCCTCGGTGAACGAAACCAGAAAGTCAGTCATTGGCATCCCGGGTTCCGGACTTTGCTGAAATGCACGACCGGTGCGGGTTCTGGCGGGGGCTGACTGGGGGCAGGGGGGGTTGGCCTGGTGAGCAGCGCGGCAGTCGCCTTCCACGCATCACGTCTGTGCCAGCTGCAGCTCCTCCAGGCCGTCTTTGCCCAGGTGGTAACGGGCCAGGTCCTTCCGCGTCACCAGTCCCACCACCTGGGCACCGGGAACATGATTGGTACGTAGAACAGGGCATAGATAGCTGGTTATGTTATGAGGGAGGGGTGGGAGTAGCACAGGAAACCAGGGTGATAACCTTGATCTAGATGGATGCCCAACGGCCACTGGCTGAAAACCGATGCAGTAATTTTCGAATTTTACAATGAGAATGGAGATATGTGCTGGAGATGACGAAGGCCTGAGGACCTCGCAAGGCAGACGCACCTGGTTGTCACTGTCCACCACAATGAGGTGCCGCAGACCAAGGGCCCTGAACAGCTTGAAGACACGAGGAAGCGACGTCTCCTGAAAAAGAGGCAGAAGAACACAGTCGCAGAACATGACTGTTTAGTCAAATGTGTCTCTGGTTCTCAAGGACCAAGACCAAGGCTGAGACTGAGACTAGTACCTGCGTGACAGTGTAGGGGGTGGGATTCATGAACTCCGTCAGGTCCATCATGCACTCCCTCTCGTCTTGGGACACATGGATGGACTGGATCGGAGGGAAGCGAGGGTAGGCATCCCGGAAGTCCTTCAGCTGCAGTTTGCGCAGATTGAGACGAGAACGAGCCCGTTCCACAAACACCTGGTTGAAAAGAGTACACCGGTCACAACGTGGATGAGCACACTTCTCATTGGCTTGCTGCACTGACATTCGCAACCGTGTACGCAGTAAACAGACCCCTCATTGGTCAATCGCACTGTCATTCACAGGCATGCATATACACCAAGCACCCTGATAGGTGTTAGTGTGGACAGACATGCTCCTTATTCAGCTGACCTCTGCAGGAACCTTAGGTCACACTCACCTTGTGTTTCAGGAGCACGATAAGCTGGGAACGCAGGATTAAGCCACAGATTTTCCCTGGCTAAGAGCACAAAATTCAGATTAGCAAAGCCCCAAAGTACATCATGTGACAAATCTCCAGGAAAACAAAATCACCCCTAGTGGGAGGGACATACCTCACAGCCATCACTCAACCCGGAGACTACAGGGAACCCGTTGTGATTGGTCGAGGTGTTGCTGAGCACATCCACAATAGTGCCCACTTTCTCCACCAGGTTGAAGCAGGTTACTGGAGAGCTCATAACCTCCCTGAATGGACAGACACACCAAACCTGAATATACAGTGAGAATGAAGCACCAATGTCTTGCTAAAGGCGTGTACTGGGCTCATTGAAGCATTAGCAGGGAAAATCCTGTAGGGGGCAATATACCTGGCAGTCAGGGAGTAGGAGGTGGCTGGGGCATCCCAGTGCAGGAAGGGCACACTCTGCAGCTTGATGTGGATGTCGTATAGCCCCTGTGGGAAAATTCGAGTCACTCAGAAGAGCTTAGGATCACATCTGCACAACATTCACAAGCTGCCACCCCTTGAATTTTTACTTCCTCTAAGCAGATTTGCTGGCACATTGAGGAACAGAGAAGCGAAACGAGCTGTCACAGCATGATGTGCCACCTTAAGTTAGACAGCTGTGCAAAAACAACGGAAGGGTTCTCAAAATCAGTCACTGGAAGGACAGATGAAAAAAAGATGGCGTCAGACTGGTGGCTAGCTGCACCACCCACACCAAAAGCAAACATGAGACCGGAGCAGTTAACGAAACACGACTGGCCCGATTCCAAGTTCTGCACGGTCTGAAAGGCGATGAGCTCATCACTCACTGACAGGCTCACACATAATGCCAAATGGACCAACCCGCTCCAACCCGAAACGTCAACACTGACCTCCACGAAATAATCGCCCACGATCTTCGCCGTCATCAGAACCAGCATTATGGGTAGGCCGTAGGTGACATTTCCGGTGGCTTCCACCATGATGACAGTCAGGCTGAGGGTCATCCTCACGATCCCACCTGGCAAAGACCTTCGTAAACAGACGCAAACCCGAAGCCTCATGTGCCTCCATGCACCTCTAGACGAGCTCTGAAAAGCAGGCTGACCGCGGACGGACACTCACCAAGCTGGGCGGCGGCTCCAATCAGAGCGTACTTCCCAGGGTCGGCCAAGGTCTGTCAAACGAAACGCCACAAATCATAAAACATGCTCATTCAAAAACTTCGAGGGGGCTTTACTTCCAACAAACATTATGTTAAACTACATCTATGCCGACATGACGCTGGGCGGCCCAGGAAATCGATACAGCACTAACCAATAGGGCACCTTCAAAGAGTCACGTGACTGCTTAAAGAGTAAATCTGATTGGACAACAAAGAGGAAATCAATCTAAAGCGGGTGTTGAAGGAGGCCCTCTGACTTCTAAAGACCCCGTTCAATTTCCTTAATATATCAAAACCTGCAGCGTTTCCATTAAAGTTCTGCACAAACAAGCAAATTTGTTGACAAAGTGAAATTGCATAAAGGGTGTTTCCATTAAGTAACATCATGGAAACAACACCTGCAATTTATGATTCCGTGCCTCAACATGGATTGAGCTTTTCATGAGATACGAGCTCTAGAACCAAGTCATCGTGTCCTACACAGCAACAAGTTCGCAAAATCGGCTTCCATTTCAGTTTTGCGAATCGCCACAAAAACCACTTCAATCAAACTGAAAGCGTTTGAGGGCTTGTCCTCCTGAAATATAATCGTACCCATTAACGGATTTTCAGTTTTGCTTCTTCAAAATGTGCAAAAAAATCAAGGTCAGTGGAAAACGTCGCCACTGTGAGGTTTCTCTCTGCTGAGGGAAGAGTTCTGCTATCGTGACGGCCCCTCCTCCGCCAGCGGACCACGCCGCCTCACCGGCTATACGGCGCTTCCCCAGGAACGGCGACCCGTCCTGATGTACCTGTATGGAATTGTGCGGCGTAATGGAGGCCAGCAAAATGCCAAAGAGCCGCCCCCAGGCGGCGCCGATGAGCAGCGAGGGGATGAAGACCCCGGCGGACACAGTCAGGCCGTATGTCCAGCAGGCCAGGAAGAAGTAGGTGATGGTGAAGATTCCCAGGGTCACGGGATTGTAGGAACCTGCCGGGGGGGGGGGGGGGGTGGTGGTGGTGGAATTCATCACCTAAGTCAGTGTTTCCCACGTTTTTGCTAAAATGTTGATCATGTAGTTGATCCCCAAGAACGCTAATCTAGCGAAACCAGCTAGTTTTACTTGATTCACCCTTGTAATGAGGATACAGGTGTACAGAAATTATTTCATGATGAATGGCATTTTTCATATGATCATTTCCATTTTTCTACCTGGTGTAAAGTGCAATTTGGAGCCGATCAAGACCAAGCCATGTTACTTTGGTATGTCTTTCATCCACTAGAGGGCATGGATGAACACAGTTTAGTGCCGTTCGAACTTGCCTACGGTGGCATTCGTCAGGGCACTTGAGAAGCGCTCCTGTTCTCCCCAGGCAGGGTGACAGTCCCCCCATCCCAAATGAGGGAAGCCTTGAATAATTGAGGAGGATTGTGTGTATGGGTTTAGCTGTCTGTCTGGGAAAACAATCAGCCAGAAGCGGCCCGTAAACAAACCTACGACACGACAGAGGTGGCAGACGAGTCTGACTGTTCAAACAGCTGCCCCGGACCTAGCCAGCCTGTCACCAATATCAAACACAGGTGTTCATTCTAAAGATGGACAACGGACTGTAATTATAATCTCTTCCAGAAGAAGGGCACAACAGGGGCGACCAATCCGGCTTCAGGTCACGACCCATCCTGCCCTGAAACACGTGCTGGAAACTCCACGGACCTGCGGGGCTGTGGAACAGGCTGCGGACACTCCTCTCCGGGGTGTTGAAGACGATCGTGGCCATGGAATTGTACTCGCCATCAGCACAGAACAGCTGTGAGAGGGATAAGTGGAGGTTCAGGCCTGAGGACAGGATACACACCCTCTCAGCTGTTCAGCCAATGAAATCACAGAGAGCCCACCTCCAGCTGCCTTACCTGCAAGGGGTATTCCTCCAGCTGATCCTCCCCCAGGGGCTGGCAGTCGTTGGAGAAGTAGATCATAGTGAAGAACACAGTGGCCGTCACGGCAGCAACCAGTATGGCCTCGATCACCTGCAGGCAGGGCCGGTGGATATACCTGGGGATGGGGGGGGGGGGGCATGGTGGCTCAGCTAATGATTTTGTTGTGGGACAACTTTCATTTGCATCAAACCAGTGTGGGGCAGTTTCAAGGTCAGCCCCACAGTCTCGGGATATATTTATTTAATTATTTAATTTCAAGTGTTAAGATGCCTAAGTTTCAGACAGGCGTGACACAGTAAAAACCAAACAGGCCTCACTTACGTGCACACACACAGGCAGAGGTACGCACACACACACACACACACACACAGGCACACATGCGCACAGAAGTACGCACACACACACACACACAGGCACACACACGCACACAGGCACACGCACACAGGCACACCTGATCCTGAGGATGGTGAGCCAGTAGTTCAGGACGTTGAACAGTGCTCCCAGCAATCCACCTGCGGGGGGGAAAGAGACATGGGCCCGGCATGAGAAAACCAGAAACAGAACCAGTCCGTTAAGATGTAAAAGAGCAAGGTTTGGGTTTCCACAATAAGACGCTCCCTCTCTCTCTCTCTCTCTCACCGAAGGCTCCCATGACGATAAACAGAGGAATCTCATACAGGTAGTACTCCGTGCTCTGAGGGGGGGGGGGGTAAAAAAAAAGAAAAAAAATCAATACCCAGAATCCTCCAGTCAAACATGCAAATGACAACATCACAGTAATTTCTTCTATTTTCTAAAAAGTTACTGATATCTAGTTGGATGGCTAGATGAACACCGCTTCAGTTCCCAAACTTCTCCTCAGGGGCACCTCAGCCGTTCCATGATTTTGTTAAATTTCACCAACAGCTGAATTAAAAAAAGTTAAATATACTGGCTTAAAAAGTCAGTGAGAGACTGACTAGCTGTATGAGGTGTGCTGGTGGCCAAGTCAAAAAAAACACATGGCTGCATTGGACGGTCGCTGCAAATACTAGGATGATTTTAGCAGAGGTTCTGAAATGGCGAAGTTGACACACTTTCACAGGCATAATATCATAGTTTTACACCAACACGAGGATAATCTAAATATCATTTTCTTTGCCTGCCTAAGACTTTTGCACAGTAGTGTATAATTTTTAAAAAAATGGTGAACGTGTTGTGATCCTACAGGAAGCATACAGTGGGCATCCGGGGCAAACGTTTCCCAAAAACTTCAGGCACCGAAGGCGGGAAAAATTCTGCTGCGTTTAAAAAAAATAAAATAAACAACCGTATCTGCATACCATGTAAACTGCTACAGGTGCCTCTCTTGTAACGAGAAACATCCACAACCATGGCTAACATGCCTACCTAAACCAGGAGGCCCAACTAAAACAGCGCGGTACTCATGTCCACCGAGGTGATGACTATATTTCCAGCCCAGGGGGCCTCCCAGGAAAGTCATGCGCTGCGGGGTGGGGGCTGTGTCCAAGTCCCCCAACAAACGTTTCATGGTTTCCTTTCCAACCCATGTGACCAGAAGGCAGGTAAAAATACATCACTGCTCATGTGACAGGGTACCGAGTCGAGCCCTTTCTGGAAATAACAGCTCATCCTTTTCTCTCTCACCCTTGTTTCCCCATAAAGTTCACAGATCAGCCCCTTCTTGAACGGCACGGACAGGAAAGACCAAAACATGTTCGGGAACAGTGTGAACTTGGTCTCATTCTGGATTTTGGTCAAAATTATACCGTCTTCTTTCGCCTTTCCCAAACGAGGTAATGATTATAAAATGCTCTCCACTCTAAGTTGTCCAGACATCCATAAACATCACATTTTCCCCACTGACTAACGGGAGGCAGGAAACCAATGTCAGAGGGTAACGGCCGACATCTCCCAAGAGCTACTTGACTTGCGGACAGCATACCATTGGCCAAGACAACCAGATCAATTACCGATGCCCAATATTTTGATTTTCAAGATTCCATCTACAGACTTTTAAAAAGGACAATCTACATCACAACACCGACAGAAATGGGAAACTTACATCGTTGTCAAAGCGTCCAAAGTTGATGAGACCTGGGTTACTAAAATCTCCCGGCTTGTTGTGGTAGATACTCATGAAGAAGTTCAAGGTGAAGGTCGAGATCATGGAAGCGAAGAACTGAAAGATACGGGTCACTGAATAGTTACATTTCACCAGAGCCCCGTGGCGGGGCAAGGAGATCAGGTATGCTAATCGGAAACGTCACTCACGATTCTCCAGGTCAACATCTGGTTCCAGAAGGAGGCTCCCTCCTCCAAGCTGAAAAGGACACCACCTGCAAAACCGGAAACCATCAGAAACTGCTGCATAACTGCATTACTCACAGATCAGCTCCACTAAACTGGAAATATTCAGCAAAGGTCATACAGGGGTCTTTATTGCAAGGATAAGACTCCACTGGTGTGACTCCATGCCTTTGTGGCATTTTTTTCCTGGATTATTCATCAACACAGAGCCACCTTGTACTTTCCATCCTGAAACCGAAAAATCAATGGCGGAGGCCGAAGAAGCCCAACGCTGACAGGACACTCTAATAACCTTTTTTTTACTCATCATAGCTTCCCTTCTTCCTTGAGGGTAACATTAGATTCTGGAGGCATGGAACTGATCTGAGATCAGAGCTTCGGGTGTGTATATGGGTGTGTCGAGACTAGATGGTCAGTATGGATAACTAAGGTGCACTAAAATTGGGTGAGCAGGCAAGGCATGTCACCCAGGTTGTGTGACAATTATTTTATATATATGTATATATATATTCCATCCACCATCCCTCCTTTACGGAGAACTGCGTTATTTTTATTGTCCATTACGAAGAAAAAAAAAACTATATATATATATATATATATATATATATATATATATATATATATATATATATATATATATATATATATATATATATATATATATATATATATATATATATGGGTGTATCGAGACTAGATGGTCATTATGGATAACTAAGGTGCACTAAAATTGGGTGAGCAGGCAAGGCATGTCACCCAGGTTGTGTGACAATTATTTTATATATATGTATATATATATTCCATCCACCATCCCTCTTTTATGGAGAACTGCGTTATTTTTATTGTCTATTGCAAAAAAAAAAAAAAAAAAACAATACATATATACATATATATTTATGGGTGTATCGAGACTAGATGGTCATTATGAATAACTAAGGTGCACTAAAATTGGGTGAGCAGGCAAGGCATGTCACCCCGGTTGTGTGACAATTATTTTATATGTATGTATATATATATTCCATCCACCATCCCTCCTTTACGGAGAACTGCGTTATTTTTATTGTCCATTGCGAAAAAAAAAAACTATATATATACATATATATTTATGGGTGTATCGAGACTAGATGGTCATTATGGATAACTAAGGTGCATTCAAATTGGGTGAGCAGGCAAGGCATGTCACCCAGGTTGTGTGACATTAATTATTTTATATATATGTATATATATATTCCATCCACCATCCCTCCTTTATGGAGAACTGCGTTATTTTTATTGTCTATTGCAAAAAAATAACACAAAAAAACTATATATATATATACACACATATATATTTATGGGTGTATCGAGACTAGTTGGTCATTATGGATAACTAAGTTGCACTAAAATTGGGTGAGCAGGCAAGGCATGTCACCCAGGTTGTGTGACAATTATTTTATATAAATGTATATATATATTCCCTCCACCACCCCTCCTTTACGGAGGACTGCTTTATTATTAATATCCATTGCGAAAAAAAAACACAAGAAAAAGAAAAAATATCTATATATATATACATATATATATATATATATACATATATACATATATATATACACATATATACATATATATATACACATATATACATATATATATACACATATATACATACATATATACATATATATATATATACATATATACATATATATATATATACATATATACATATATATATATACATATATACATATACATATATACATATATACATATATACATATATACATATATACATATATACATATATACATATACATATATACATATACATATATACATATATACATATATATATATATATATATATATATATATATATATATATATATATGGGTGTGTCGAGACTAGATGGTCAGTATGGATAACTAAGGTGCACTAAAATTGGGTGAGCAGGCAAGGCATGTCACCCAGGTTGTGTGACAATTATTTTATATATATGTATATATATATTCCATCCACCATCCCTCTTTTATGGAGAACTGCGTTATTTTTATTGTCTATTGCAAAAAAAAAAAAAAACTATATATATATATATATATATATATATATACATATATATTTATGGGTGTATCGAGACTAGATGGTCATTATGGATAACTAAGGTGCACTAAAATTGGGTGAGCAGGCAAGGCATGTCACCCCAGTTGTGTGACAATTATTTTATATAAATGTATATATATATTCCCTCCACCACCCCTCCTTTACGGAGGACTGCTTTATTATTAATATCCATTGCGAAAAAAAAAACACAAGAAAAAGAAAAAATATCTATATATATATACATATATATATATATATATATGGGTGTGTCGAGACTAGATGGTCAGTATGGATAACTAAGGTGCACTAAAATTGGGTGAGCAGGCAAGGCATGTCACCCAGGTTGTGTGACAATTATTTTATATATATATGTATATATATATTCCATCCACCATCCCTCCTTTACGGAGAACTGCGTTATTTTTATTGTCTATTGCAAAAAAAAAACAGAAAAACTATATATATATATATATATATATACATATATATTCATGGGTGTATCGAGACTAGATGGTCATTATGAATAACTAAGGTGCACTAAAACTGGGTGAGCAGGCAAGGCATGTCACCCAGGTTGTGTGACAATTATTTTATATATATGTATATATATATATATATATTCCCTCCACCACCCCTCCTCTACGGAGGACTGCTTTATTTTTATTTCCATTGCAAAAATAAAACATTTTAAAACACAAAAAAAAAAAAAAACGAAAATAATAATAATAAAAATTATTTTGAATGTGTATTCAAATAAGTTTGAATGTGTGTGAACTATATATAAATATATATATACACATGCATATACAGAAATATATACACACACACACACATATATATATATAAAGACACACACAGACACACACTCACATAAACACATACACACACTGTGTACAGTCTTATGCAAAGGTTTGGCACCCCTTGACAAATAACATCTTTTCAATTACAAAAGCAACAATATCAGTTAATACAGTCTCTTTAGGAACTGGGGGGAAAATACACAATATTTTCAGCAAACATTGATGAATAGTTACTTTTTATGCCATAAATTGAACAAAATTACAAAATAAAAACATTATTATGGCACTCTGCAAAAGTTTGGGCACCCTACGTAATCAGTACTTAGTAACACCTCCTCTGCCAGATATCACAGCTTACAAGCGCTTCTTATAGCCAGCTGAAAGGCTTTCAGTTCTTGTACTTGGGATTTTCTCACATTCTTCCTTGCAAAAGGCTTCTAGTTCTGTAATATTCTAATATATCAAGGGCTGTATTGTCAAATAGGAGATCGGCAGCATTCTCCCACCTGAGAAAACTGTACTACAATGCCCTTGATAGTGTGTAGAAACACACTCGTCAGCTCTAGTCCTCCTGTAACAACGCAAAAGGACTGGCAACCCTCAGGTATTTATGCGTGCGATTGTATGATAAATTCACCCTGACAGTCTCACACTTCTCTTGGTACCAACAGGTCTCATGGAATATATAAAAGGCAACTGCAACAATTATACTCGGCACTAAACATCGAGGCACGGAAATGCAGCAGAGCTTGTGTATTTCTCAGGATGCATTCTAGTAAAATGCCCGGAAAATGAGCTAAAGACATATTTCAAGGGGCACTATATAAAACCGATGGAAATTTTACTGATTAAATAAAAGGAAAAGCATTGTTTGAAAAATCACAAATGTTTCTAAGATTCAATGCATCGCTTTTTGACCACATCATAGCGATGAACACATCATTGTTCCTGACAATGTCCTAATACAGAAATAAAACTTTATGTTGGTAAACTCAAAAAGCCTTCAGCTGTCACACTGGCTAACGATCTCAAACGATTATAAAGCAGCATTTTGAAAAGCGCTGTTTTAAAATAACAGCTACAACACTTACCTTGTCTTCTGGCCAAATGCTTTTCACGGCTTGGCACTCCAACGGTGCTGAAACGAAATTTGTATTTCCTCCTACCTCATTTGCCCTTCAGTTCTTGTTTTCTCCCTTTGGATGTTTTTTTCCTTCTTCTTTGGATATTGTTTTTTATTTTTGTTTGTTTTTTTTTACTTTGCATGTTTTTCCTTCTTCGGATATTATTTTTTTGGCTTATTTTTTTAGACGATGTTTTTTTCGTCTTCTTTAAAAAATTTTTTTTTTTCATCCTTTTGATGTTGTTTTACGGAACAAGAGCCGTACAGTGCTACTCTATCAGGATGGTAGCGCCAACTGAACGCCTTGAAGCAGTACCCAGCTCTTTTATAGGGAGCGTCAACCCGAAGTCAAGTTCTAGAACGTTGCACTCACTTTTCATTGGTTTCCCAGCTATGCTGTCAGAATAATGTTTGCTGATTGGTCGAAAATTTTAAAACGTACCCGAGTACTGTAAAAAAACTCAAGATCTTGCTACCCTACGGAGCACCCATAAGGTGATTTTTTTTATACGTTATATGCAGCTATTTGTAGCAGGCCGTAATTAGACTAATCCACCCTTTGTCAATAAAGCCAACAAGAGAACAGGTTGCCCAAAGTTTGCTCAGGTACACGCCACAGCACAACCTTAAAAACACATCCAGCACAAATCACACTAGTGAATGACACAGCAAATCACAGCAATAAAAAAGACCCCTATGGGCAATCCAGCACCCAGACTACAGGTGCCAAAAGGCCCAGCCTGCCTAATAATGAACCCAAAATATACATACAACAAAGAAAAAGACACAAACAAAAAAGAAAATAAAACTAGCCAGCTGCTCCCACTAAACCCCGCTCCCGAGGCCACTAAGCCGGCTGGCTTGATAATACACGATACAACCTCAGATAAAACATATTAAAGCAACACCAGGGAGGTTTACAACCTGATCCTTAAAATTATCGACCCGTAATTCCACCTTGAAAACCCCTAAAGAACAGTAGTTTACCCCATGACTCACTGCCCCATTCAAACAAAAAAAAAACAGGTTTTTGGGGTAACCTTTAGGTCAGCTCTTCAAAACCAGGTATGAGGACTCTTCAGCTAATCAGTCCTCTAATTAGAAATCTAATTAGGGAGTTGCAGCGAAAACCTGCATACACACCGGCCCTTTGCGGATAAGATTGTTCACCTCCTGAAACAAGCAAACAGAAAGGCTGCTACACTGCAAATTCAATATGCCCGCCGATGCTCCACCAAATCTATCAGGACCCTGCCTGTCTTTCCCGTGCCTGCTCCTTTGCCAATATGCCCTACCATCGGAACATGCACAGCCATCTCGCCCCGGCTATGCCTCCAGTCCGAACTGCAGTTCCTATACCTGCCTATAATTGCCTGGCTACAATCCATCCCCCAAAATGAAATTGATGACCCAACGATCACAGCTAAGAATTCTATCCCCAAACCACTGGTCTTCCTCCCCAACCGAACGATCATTCACTGACCGTGGTAACTTATAAGGGTTGGTATGATGACCAGTGGTGGACCTCACCGAACGTTTAACTGGTCTCTACACCTCGGGGGGGACATAACCTCCTCCATTATACGAGGCCTACTTGTGGATGCTCTATTGCGACCCCTCCCACCAGCCCTGTCCCCGTAAAATCACAGAGTCCTCATCCGATTCCATTTCTGTTGCCCCTGTGGGCAACCCAGACTCAGGAGACATTACCAGAACATCTTCCCCTGACATAACAACCCCCTGTGGTACTGGACGCAACTCTGTTCGGTGAACTTGACGGACAACCCCGTCCCCCTCCATTGGAGTTGCAGAGTAAACTGCACCCTGATCTTGGGGACACCGAACTACCATATACAAACAGGCATCCCAATGATCCTGTATTTTACCTCGAACATGGTTCCGCAAACACACCAGCTGACCTTCATCAAACCCCTAATCATTAACCAACTCATTGTGTTTCCGATTTCGTGGTGTGGCTTGTTCCTCCAACTAAGCCTTCACATACTCTTGAAGCACCTGCAAACTTTCCTGATGGTTTTGTACCCATTCCTCCAAAGGTCCACCATACTGACTGATCCCGGCAGGAGCCTGAAGATAGTGTATCGGTAATCGAGGCTCACAGCCAGACCTTAAATAAAAAGGCATCATCCAGTCATTTGGTGGGGTGTAGTATTGTAAGCTTCTCTGCTGGAGGAAGTGTGTGAAGCAAATTGTGCAAAAAAAATATTAAAGCAACACCAGGGAGGTTTACATCTAGATCCTTAAAATGATCGACCTGCAATTCCACCTTGAAAATCCAATTACCATATAAAGGATACAAGATGTAAAGATGACAAATGACATGGCACACATTTGTTGTTTAGACTGTTGTGTCAGGTTAATTGAAAGCTGAAGGATCTTAGTGTTTACTAGTCTAAGTAACAGAATGTCTAAACACTGTGCTTGCCTTTATGGGTTTTTAAGCAGAACATATAGGTATAGAAACATATTAACATTACGTTTCACGATTCACTGACTGGAGAATAGGAGAATATACACATCAATATTACTACTTAAGTTAACTAACCCTAATCCCAACCCCTATTGGCACGGAGCCCGCCAGGGTTCAGGTGAGATATAAATCTGTAATCTGTATCAATGGTTTTGCTATCCATACCCACCCTATTAATGTTAGCTTCCCAGGGTTTCTTGTTAGACAAGCTCTGTGTCTCTCTATACCCCCATTTACTGCACGACTGATTGTCCATTTATAAAGAATCAAATAGGGTGAAGATGGTTTTAGTTTACAATTACTCTGGAAGGTGACCAGATTAAAAAAAACTAAATACCATGCCTACGTGTATGTAATCTCCATCACAGTCCCCATTTTCCCCATAATCCTCGTTTTGATAGTGCCAATTTGTGTAATGTGAGTTTTTTTTTTTTTTAAAAAACTGTTATAGAAGAACATACTGGATGCCACATGTGTACAATTACCCCTTTCTAATTAGGGGGGTCCGTTGTGTCAGCTACAGCCTTTACTAACATACACATAAGTATACAGTCTTACAGCACTTTTGTTTTCCTTTTGTATTTAATGGTTTTCCATTTAGGGGGCAGCATGGTGGTGCAGTGGTTAGCACTGTTGCCTCACACCTCTAGGGCCCGGGTTCGAGTCTCCACCTGGGTCACATGTGTGTGGAGTTTGCATGTTCTACCCATGTCATCGTGGGGTTTCCTCCGGGTACTCTGGTTTCCCCCACAGTCCAAAAACATGCTGAGGCTAATTGGAGTTGCTAAATTGCCCATAGGAGTGTATGCGTGAGTGAATAGTGTGTGAGTGTGCCCTGCGATGGGCTGGCCCGCCATCCTGGGTTGTTCCCTGTCTCGTGCCCATTGCTTCCGGGATAGGCTCCAGACCCCCCGCGATCCAGTAGGATAAGCGGTTTGGAAAGGCTGCCTAACGCCCTTAATTTGTTTGCAATTTCGCCAGGTAGGCTACCTTCTTTAAACTGCGTTTTGCTAGACTACACATTTCGAGATGTTTTATTGTAGTCTTGGTAAATATATATATATAGTTTAGCCTAACCCAGCCACTTAAGGGAGCAAGCCAGCTCAGGTAGGTGCCAGTCCCAAGCCCGGATTAATGGAGAGGGTTGGCGTCAAGAAATAAAGAGAAATAAAGACAACTAATACTCCTAGTTTGCGAGATCTGACTGCAATGGCAGCACTGCTACAAGGGTGTGGATAAATCTATACAAATATCACCTGCATGCACATTACTTCTTTTACAATAACCAACTCCTGATCCATACTGTTAGTCGTGAAAAAAAAAACTATCGTGTACATAGAGGCCCTGTGTAAAAAGATAACTGCCAAGGAAAAGATCAAAAACATTTATTTCAAGGATACAAAGTTTTTATGGTCATGTACAGTGTACAGTGCAATTCTTATTTGATTAACTTGAATGTCTCCACAGACTAGACGATTAAACAAATAAAGCAGCGCAACATTACAATAACTAATAACAAATAAACAAAGCTCACGAGTACTATTACAGTATTTATATCATTTATTTAAACTTAATTTTACCAGGTAAATTAACTACAAAGCAGTTACCACTGCTTTACCTGCTTCTCGGGAGAAATAGCAGATATACGTCATGTATGTGACTAAATTCTTAAGCCAATAAGGGCAAAGTTGTGTCGTAATGGAGGCGGATCCAGTTTGTGCAGCCGGTTAAAGACACTACGGGCATGTAAATGGAGAACGAAATTATAGTTATACCGAATCTCCTACACACAATACCAAGGTTACCAACTTTGGTCAGCTGACCGGAGTGAGACGTTCAATTCCCGTAAGATTTCTTTGCGCCAGCCTGAGAGTCTGAAAACACGTCACACCAGATGCATGAGAGATGGAAACCTGGGATATTCAGTCGAATCAGATCAAATATGATGCTAAGTTAGTACTAAGTTAAAATATGTTCCGGACTTGTAACATGCACCCATGATTTGGAACAGTCAGCAGGCTGTCTCTGGCCACGCCCCCTACACTCGGTCCGGCCCCTGGCTTTTCCTGAATTCTGATTCCTTTAGATAAACATTGACTTCATTGATATTGTTATTGATTTATCGACAGACCATCATACGTTTTAGACGTTATAATAACAACACTCT
Organism: Brienomyrus brachyistius; assembly: GCF_023856365.1. Lineage (NCBI taxonomy): Eukaryota > Metazoa > Chordata > Actinopteri > Osteoglossiformes > Mormyridae > Brienomyrus > Brienomyrus brachyistius. The sequence continues at coordinate 30,549 of NW_026043524.1, forward strand.
ATTGATCCCCAAAGAGAGAAATTCTCTCCTTGCCTGCCCCCTCTTACTGTCCATGATACACAAGCACATATGTAGAAAAACGTCAGCTTGGAAGCCAAGGCTGGACTTAACCTACTCCTTAGGGTTCAACTGGAAACTGCCCCATGGCCGAGCGGTCTAAAGCCTCCTGCGCAGCGAAAATGGCCTTTCAAAGTAAGGGGTATTCTATTCTCCGAAGTAAGGCGTGGGTTCGAATCCAACTTCCGACAAAAGTTCTTCAATCGCTACAGCAGAATTTGAGCCACTGATCGGCTTTAATTGCTTTGTTTTATTTTTGCGTTTCAGGCAAAACTACATAACACTTAAGAGGTGCAGGATGATCTGTCTTGCTCTCGCGAGGTTTTTGTACGACGTGACATGGTGACATAATGCAGCGGACGATAAAAATCTAACCACAATGCATTGCGTCAGGACCAGAATGTATTGCTTTAAGCCAGCGCTGTATGTGGGTACATGAAGTGGAAAGCACCCAATAACAAACATAACATTTAAAAAAAATCTACAAACTAGTGGGAATATAAAATAAAATAAATGTGTCTGGGCAAATTGGTAAGTTAAATTAAATCGTTTTTAAGCAGTGTTAAGCAGTGTGTGGTTTTAAACACGAGTAGCATGTACCGTGTTGACGGCGCATGAACGTATCTTGGCAGCACATGTAAAACTTAGATTTGCAAGCGGGATGTGAAACAGCATTTAGGTGTTTAAAACAGCAATAGAGTGCGTGTTTGTTCACGCAGTTACAATGTTTAGTTGTTATTTCTGTGGAACATCAGTGCAAACCCTTAGGGAACATGTTTTACATGTCAAACTTCACCGTCATGAACCACGATGCGTGTTCAAGTGTGGCGCTACAGATTGCCACAATACGTTTCGTTCATATGTGGGAATTTAAGGCTCATTTTTACGTAAAACATAACACAGATTCATATATTGATACTACAAATGCCCTTACGGGTGTTTACGTGTAATATGTCTATGTGCCCAGCCGCCAATGTCGCGATGTCAGATCACTAACAGCTCACTTAAAGGAACATATAGCCGTAAGGACGTGTTGTGACATGTCCGGTGACAGGATGCGACCATACGTTCACTGTGAGATCGTCGTTTACAGCCTACATGTCCAGGAAACACAGACAATGTTCTGTGGACAGTATAAGAGATCTTAATAAGGAGACAGTTTCTCAGTTTCTTGAAACTGAACCGTTAGTTACAGGCCCTACAGAGAGATTTAGTGAGACTGATGAAGGTGAAGTCCATCTTACAGAAAATTTCAGTGACCTTTTTCTTAGAAATATTTCCTCTTTTCTACTTGAAATTACATGGGCAGTTTCTTCTGCCATGCATCAACTATACAAAATATTATTGAAGAGATGCTAAGCATACATGAACTAGGACAGACATATACTTTGAATAAATTAAGTGCATTCCTGAAAATTGACTTAACTGAATTAACAGATGAGGTTATTGGTAGTATATGTGATGTTGTGAAGGAATCTGACCTTTTCACCATTAGTCATGAAGGACCAATGAGAACCAATTTTTCAAGAACTAGGGCTTTTTAAACAGATGTTTAGATACACAGAACCTGTAAAGTTGTACTTAGGAAGGGATGAAACAAGGTCACAGAGGTTTGCCTACTATGTTCCATTGAAAGACACTTTGAGACATTTACTGGAGTCAGACTTATGGCAGAATTGTGCTGCACAGGGTACATACGTACCATACACTGATGTGCTTTGTGATGTCAGTGATGGTCAGGTATATAAAAACAATGAGTTCTTTTCTCAAAACCCATCATGTCTAAAACTAATTCTATATCAAGATTCTTTTGAGCGCGGTGAACCCATTAGGTTTCAGGCAAAAAGCAGCACAAAGTAGTAGCTGTATATTTGTCTCTGGCTAATTTACCACCTCATCAAGTACAGACCCACATGTCACTTGTAATGCTGTGTCAGGAAAAAGACTTCAAACACTTTGGCCATGACAAAGTTTTCTCAAGGGCTCATTGCAGACTTAAAAGACCTGGAAGACAATGGAAATAACGGTGGCAGAGGAAAAAGTTAAAGGGACTGTTTTGTGCATTGCAGGGGACAATTTGGGGTCTCATAATATCGGTGGATTTACAGAAAATTTTAGTTTTTCTGAATATTTCTGCAGGTATTGCCGGACAACCGAACAGATTTTCAAACAGATCCAAATGCATTTACAGTCTGAGGAACAACAAAACGTTGAAGGTATAATATCTGAGTTTTAATTCATTGAATTACTTCGATGTTTGTATGCCTGGCCTGCCACCTTGTTTAGGCCCATGACATTTTTGAGGGTATCCTTTCCTATGATTTAGCCCTTTACCTGAAGTACTTCATCAAGCAAAAAAAGTGGGTTCACTTATTCAATTCTGAATAGACGCATTAAGAAATTTAAGTACAGTGGCTCTGATGTGTTGAGTAAGCCATGTGCAGTAAACTCCAATGGAGTAAAGCTTTATGGTCAGGCTGTTCAGAACTGGAATTTTCTAAGACTTCTTCCTGTGATCATGTGTGACAAGGTGAAAGAGCCCACAGATGATGATTGGCAGTTGACCCTTCAGCTAAAAGACATTGTGGAGCTGATTTGTGCACAGAAAATTTTATTGCCAGAGGTTGCATACCTTGACGTTCTTATCCAAGAATATCTTGCTTGTAGATTTTCTTTCTTTCCAGGACATAGGTTAAAGCCTAAGCATCACTACTTGCGACACTACCCTGCACTGATTTTAAAGTTTGGGTCCTTTGATCAGGTTGTGGGACAATGCGATTTTGAAAGTAAATAAGGCACCATGGCAACAACAGTCAGAACAGCATCCAGTTCACAGCTAGTTTTAAAAATTGCTTTAAAACGCAGAGTGATTACAGGAAATAGGTGTACTGCTTAATATTAATTAAATTATTAAAATGTGCTAATAATAGACATATTTGTCAGTCAGACATTGTGCTTTTTAAAGAGCAGAAGGGATACATTAAATTACGATTATATTGTCCTTACTGTATATATTTTTACATTTTTCCCCCTCAATGATTGTCAAGTGATCACAATTCTTACTGTGCTTTACCCCTCACTTGATAGAGATGTACCAAAACTGAACATATAACTGGATTTTCACTCAGAATAACCAGGCCTTCTTTTTGGACTCTTTATCCCTTTTTATTTTATCTTCGCTTTCCTCAAGCCAGGCATTTACAGGGTGAAAAACCTTAAACCACAAAACACCAACTTTCACCCCATCTATCTTATGAGCAAACACAAAATTTTACTTTTAAATGCATATATATATATATATATATATATATATATATATATATATATATACATACACACAAAATATACAATGAATGACCAATCTCTCAGCTCAAATTTCCACACAAATTATACATAACTTGTTCTGAATAAAATTCCTCCAAACATCAAAGTTTAAGATCAAACCACTGGGGAAACACATAAAATGAGTTACTCAACGCAATAAATTGCAATGAAAAGCTAACCAATTAGACAATCGAACAATAGGTTTAACACTTCTGCCCATATGAATTATTAAAAGGAAAGTTCACCCTTAATACTTTTTTTTTTCTTTTTTAGCGATTTAATATTTAACTTTTAGATAAACTAAAAATAGAACCCCCCTTTTTAAACCGCATTAAATGCAAACATCTGAATCAATAAAACAGCATTCCACATATTGTCATTAAGACACTTACAGCACACCATTTATTCCTAATACAGTCAAATACCACAACTCATATAATGTTACAAGCCAGCACCAGCGCCTCAATGCCTCATTAGCGCACCCCATTAAGAAATAAACCCCACTCGCAACAGGTAGTGCTTGCTACAAATAACATTTGCAACAAAGTCCAACACGCCATGGTTCATGGTCTTACCGGCTGTCCGTTCAGAGTCTACTTTTCAGTACACAATCGCAGCACAGTTCCAGAAGCACTTGGTGTAGATTTGACCCTTTGCTTGTCGCGCTACCAATGCGTTTTGCCGACTTTATCCAAAATAAAGAGCAGGTGCGTCCGTTTAATGCCTTCCCTCGGGTGCACACAGTGTGTGAGTAAACTTTGGTTCCCGCATGACCACTTGCGGTGAACGACGTAACCACTTGCTGGAATGACGTTCATCGCAACAATGATATAAATATTTTCTCCCCTGACATATAATCAGTGTAAGCACACAAACACATTGGCCGGTTATCCTATTCATTCAGTTCCACGGACAGTGACCTGAGTTACTGTGCTGTGACATCTGGTTCCTTCATTGGCTCTGTATATTTCTATAAATGACTAAATGGCTCTGTTGTAGAAATTTCCAGCCAGAGACTTGGTTCCCTATATAACGAGAAGATTTTATTTTTACTCGGACTGAGAAGCTACAGAAAATCATCTCTGCATGTGATCTCCCCCTTTACTGCTCAAGCAGAGCACACCGCACATCAGCAAGTGTCAAGGCAGCAAGTGCATACAAACAACTTCTCAGGGCCTTCAGGAAGAGTCAGACTGCGGTGTCATTCAGAGATACCATTGTCTAAGACTTGCACTAAAACATTTCTATGCACTTGGGCATATTTAAACAAAGTAGTATGGTACCTATGTCAGAATCCATCCCTGCCTTGGTCCTGTTCACATGTCACTGGCCATCCTATTCTCTCCTCTGTCTTGTACCCCTTAGCCCATAGTTGTGTTTTGCCTGCTCATCGGGCCACCATGTGGCTTAACGGGCCAAGTGGGTTGGCCACCGTGCCTGACTCCCCCTTTTGATTGTGGGTTTTGAGGATATCAGTGGGTCTGTGTTTTCATGATTGTCCCCCAGGCCACCATGCAGCTCAGCCCTTGATTCCAACTACAGTAGCAAATCAGGTGGTTCTCGGTCTACTAGGACTGTATATAACAGGATTCTTCACCCATTCTATCTTTACTCCTTCAGCCGCATACATGAGTCAGACCTATAGGTTATTCAAATTCCGTCCTGCCAAATTTACTGGACAGGAAGTGGACACTGCAAATGAATGTGTGAATACGCCAATACCTACATCTTTACAAGTTACATTAAGGGGTTTTGGTACAGTTAAATGGCTGTGAGGTGGGATTTCTTCTTGATGTCTGTTTGTAGCCCGTCCACCAGCAGCTGCTGCTGTATTTATCACACCAAGCAGGAAAGTATATTGCTAAATTTTCCTTAGTTCAATTACGCTTGATTAAGCTAATTAAGCCGGCTATGTTAATTTACATTCAGAAGGATGCCGCCATATTGGGTTATACACAGATGCCACGATAGCTCACACTCACATTCCCTCTTCAATTATTTTTCTAAACACACTCTATCCTGCCTTGTCACCTGCAACAAGATCTCACTCCCTGTAGCAATAAAAGTCCTTTCTTATGATTGAGCAGATTTCTGCTTCTCTTCCTAACCATGGGGCAATCCAAAGTAAGATGAAGCAAAATGTTAGGAAATTTGATAACACATGGTTACTCTTTTGGTAACAGTGACTTTGGTTTTATTTTGATAGATGTAAACCTACATAATATGGTCTTAACCTTGTTTTCTGTCCTAAAAGCAAACTTTTATGTTACAGGAGAAAAGTGCACAGCTGCTTGGGATCAACCCCAGCTAATCAGACGCATATGGGAATCTTTTCAAAATACCATGTGAGTCTTATGCAATTTACCCAATTAATATAAGCTCTTTAGATGACGCTTAAATAATCAATTCCCTTCAACTTAGTGTCAAAACACAAACTCCAGTGGCAAAAAAGTGAAGGGCAACAGACTAAGTTGTGACAAATGAAATCTGCATGTGATGAAAGGGCATGTGACTGTATCGCGATGATTATAATCATCAGATCAAACGGACACGGAGTTGGCGGTATGGTCACACCTGCTGGTCCCCATGTCAGTAGGGTATAGCACCACCCCCTGGGGCCCGGATACTACTAGGATGTCACTGGTGTACCACTGTGCCGTCAGAGTGTGGTGTGTCACTCCACAGCATTGGCAGGATTGCTCCTCTCCCTGCAGCGCCACCATACGCACATGACGGTCATCTGTGGTACTGCCAGAACTGAGATGTATCGCTGAACATGGTAGGACGGCCAGTCGTCATCAGTCCATCAGTCCATGCCTCCCAGTGACTACACCACTCCCAAACGCAACCGTTTCTTGTGCTATTTGTGAACGGCAGCCTATGCATGGGACGGTGAACCCGTAGTCCAGCTGATGCCAGTCATCGCGACACGATGATATAGGGTGTTGTAGAGAGTCCCAGTAGCTGTGTCCATATATCAGGCGCAGGTGTCATGGGGATCTGTGAGCTTGGAGCACAATCCGACGATCCTTCCTTGGCGTGGGTCTGTCTTGGATGACCAGAAACTTCACGACGTGTGTGGATGCCTCACGTGCCCATTGGTTTCAATATCAGGCCACTGTGATATCCGCATGGGCCCACATGCAATTGCAGCACATGACCACCTGGCTTCATGTAAAACCCGCAATGCAACCCTATCAAACTCCGTCAAGTGCCGTTAACACTGTCTAATGTGACTACGAGGCCATCCTGTGTCTGGTGATTAAACATGCCAACTCCTTGCAAATTTGAATCATTTTACATATCCATCACTGGTCTGCACATGTACCAGATTACATCTTTAATCGGATAGTTACTTCTGGGTTCTCAACTTTTTTTTTTCATAATACCCCTTAAGTGTATATGCCCTTCACTGATGAGAAATTCATCAACATCTAAGTCCTACATTCATGTACAATGCATATTAAATGAATATTTTGTCACTATTAGTTTTGATGTATCATTCTTTGAATGCACTCAATTGAATCATGGACAGTGGTTCCACATGGAAAAAAATGAATATTCCGAAAAGGAAAAATCCTTCTTCGGTTGATACATTCACTTTGT